>NC_134503.1:33031580-33115105 GCF_040206685.1 Ascaphus truei | reverse complement strand
CTTAATTAAACCACTATTATCTACTGGAGATATATAGCCTATAGGGAACCATGTGTATGGTTTTGAAGCAAAAGGTGGCACTGTGTGCTCATTTGCATGTCTTTTCCCAGAATCCCTTGCTGCAGTTGAAGTGCTGGGTGATAAGGGTGAAAGGCAGGATTGCACACCTGTCTAAGACATGCAAATGAGCATACAGTAATATTTCCATTTGCTCTCTCTCGAACTCCTGATAAAGTCTCGCTTGAGACGAAACGCGTAGAGATTGCTGTGGAGCCTACTGTCCAGGTTATATATTTTATTTGCACTCATCTACATTATTGCACTCCTGCTGCTTTGCTAGCATTTTGCTACCAGCCATTCAGACATTCAAGTTCCTGTTTACACTGTGAACTCTCCCCGGCTGAAACCTCGCTGACATCATCGAGTTCACGCGAGACTCTATTCAGTGTATGCTCTGTGTAGCACCGGAGAGAGGGGAAGGCGGCGTCCCTCGTGGCTTTTGGTCCCTGCCAGGACCTAGAGGGGCTATTGTGGCAAGAAACACCGCGGACATCATACCGAAGTCCTCCTCCTTGGGTTCCTGCGTCTGAACGGGCTGAGTTGTACTCAAAAACGCATTTTTTTCAGCTTTGTTTGTGAGTGTGCATTTTTATCCCTTACTCCATAAATTTATTGTTATACAATTTTACGCTATGAGTGCACCTGTTTTTTTCTGTGTTTTTGTATATATATATATATATATATATATATATATATATTCAAAAAGCGGGGGAAAAATGGGGGGAGGGGTGGGAAAGAAAAACCTTGCATCTACTTATGCAAAATTCACGCCACCATAAGCCAAAGAAAATATGTTGTTTACTTTACATAAGTAAGGTTTTGGCGGTGCTCACGGGTTATAAGTAATATGAGTGAAAAGAGAAAAAAGTAACCCGTATGGGAGCACTCAGGTATGCAATTGATATATTTAGTTTATTTATTTTGACACAGTGCAAAAAAGGATGGATAAACAGTACATGATTAAAACCACTTAAAAAAGAGACTTGGACCCCTGTCACGGGTGCTACCCTTAAACGCAAGTGAACAACACTAGGGAACGAATCAAATTGTCAACCCTAAACATAAAAAGGATAGTGACTCAAAAGACACTAGGGTAAATCAAAGTAAATCACAACAGGTTAATGGGTTCTCAGGCACCTATACAAGGCTAAGTAATACACACTACACACCAAAAGATAGACTGATCAAAATATTAATGACAGTCTCAGAGCGTCCCACATCTACATGAGCATACAGTGTATATAGCCAATACCAGCAGAGTGAGTATGTCACTTGTAGGAACAGGTGGTTAGATGGATTGAAATCCCCAGATGTATAGAGCAATAAAGTGTGTAAATAGCATATATAGGAAAATGCCTGATGAACGCCTATTGAATAACCAGGTGTTTGATGTCAGTATCCCTAATGAAAAAAATGAATGAAATGTCACAGTCCAAAAAGATTAGTTGCACAAGTTCAGGGTAGCATAGTTACGTGAACCATGGGTCAGGGGTCCTGCCTAGCACCCCCACTCCGACGCGTTTCGTCCAGAGACTTTGACTAGGAGTGGTGAGGGAGCTGAAGCTGGAGACTGTTTATGTAGGATTATTTTTCGCGCCAAAATCGGATGAGGGCGGCAGCAGCTGCAGGTGCTTAAGGGAATTACTTCTTGTATGCCGTGTCTGCGTGTCAGACTGGCACGCATAGTGTCCGCGCGGGTAGTCTGCGCATGCGTGGCTTGTAAATGCTAAGTTCTACAGTCATATCTGCTGCGCATGTGCGAAATGCGGCCTGCCCCTCTCCACACCTAATGTGCAAGTACACAGGGCTTCAGGACACTCTATTAGTGCGTGTTAGCTTGGACCGCACATCGCGCATGCGCGCTGAGCATATCAATAGATCCATGCGGTTCTGCACAGTGACGCCAATCAAAAATGAATGTGGTGGCAAAAACAAATGCCTATTATCACATATATACAGGATATTGATAGGATCAATGTAATTGTAGTACACAAATGTTAGACAGAACCGCAGCAAGCATGATTCAAAACGAAACTGAGGAGTACCACAGAAAACGCCCATGTCTGGGCATTATAACAGCGCTCCCTAAAGGAAAGGAGGCTGCAGTGTACTTGATGTTGTCTGTTAGTAAGAGATAGTGACATCAATGTGTAGACAGTATGTTGAGATATGTTTCATCAACAGTGTGGACACTACATTAATAACGCCACCCTGCACCATTCAAAATTAATTGCATATTGATATATTGCGATGAACTATATACCCTCAATAATAGGGCCAAATAACAAAACACAACCAACCTTGTGTGATACAGAAACAAGGGGAAAGGAAATGAAAAACATGTAAATCATATATCGATGTGGTCAAAATTTGACGGAGTCCAGTCAGTGATGCTTGAGTCCATAATGTCCAAGTAATTTCTCTTCATAACTCCTGAAGTGTGCCAAGAAAGCTTAGACCAGATATGGCCAAACTGGAAATGTTCTGGCATCCACAGTTAAGGTCAGCGCATGGAGGTGAATTCCTTCCATGTAGTTGCTGATGACTTGTAGTGTCTCTGGGTTGTATTAGTCAATAGGTGTTGTCCAATGTTATGTAGTTTATGGATCATGTAGAAACTTGATTACATGGGCATGACGTCTTGGGAAGATGTATTCCGAGATCCATAATTGATATGGCTAGTGGTCAGGAAGATCTCTAGCTTGAGCCTCTCAGTAGCATGTAGTATCTAAAAGATTAAACAAAGTACATGCAGTAAGTGCACTCATCAGGTTGAATATAGAGCATTTTACCTATATACAGGCAGAGTTTGAACAGTATATTACAGGAACATGGCGTAGCCAATATAGTCATTCAGACCTTTCGGGATCATTGAGTTGATTTGTGTGATCCACCTGGTCTCTTTTTTAGGAGAGTTTTTTCCAGGTCGCCTCCACGTATGCCAAGGGAGACTTTGTCAAGCGCAAAGGCCCTTAGCAACGTAGTGTCCGCCGCATGTTTGTTCAAAAAGTGCCTAGCGACACTAGTTATTTTTTTAAAACCATCAAGGTCCCTTTGCGCATTCTTAATGTTCCTGACATGTTCTAAGACCCGAAATCTAAACTCTCTTGTAGTCATGCCTACATAAGGCAGATCACAAGGGCATAGGATACAATAGATCACCCCTTTAGATTTACAGTTAAGCATGGAGCGGATTGTATAGACATGGGTCTTTTGACTATTTGTGAATGTTAGTTTGTTTTCCATATGTTTGCAAGCTGAGCAGTTGGAACATTTGGTGAACCCCACCATGTCAAGTGTGCCCACAGGTAGAAGTTTATGCAAAACTTGTTACGGAGGGTTTCAATAAGATTCACATCCAGAGAGGTGAACAGAATTTGTACAAGGCTGAAAGACGAGCAGTTGCAGAGCTACGCGACCTTAAGGAGGTGGAGATCAAACCGAGCGATAAAGGGGGCAATGTGATCATATGGCCGAAGGTGATGTATGAGCGAGAAGTCTTTAAACAACTTAGAGACATCCAGTGCTATGCTGAGCTGAGTAGGGATCCCACTATTAAGTTCATGGAGGAGCTCGAGAGATTACTCCGAGGTGCCGTCCTGGATGGGGTAATTACTCAGCACAACATGGACGCCCTGGTGACAAAATGTCCGGTCGTACCACCTTCTATATATTGCCAAAAATACACAAAAAGCTCTCCCACCCCCCAGGTAGACCCATAGTATCAGGCATAGGGGGTTTGAGCGAGCCCATATGCAAATTCATTGATCTCTTCTTGCAATTGTCTGTTGAAACATTACCATCTTTTTTAAGGGACACCATGGATGTATTGTCCAAACTGGAGAACATCACGGTCGATGAGGGCGTTCTCCTCGCGACCTGTGATGTAGAATCTCTCTACACATGCATCCATCACAAAGACGGTTTAAAAGCGGCAAAATTTTACCTGTCTATGCAAAATCTCTCAGGTGATCTGATTGAGCTGATAATTAATCTGCTGAACTTTATATTGTCCCATAACTATTTCATCTTTAAAAACAGATACTATTTGCAGAGGAGAGGAACTGCAATGGGTGCGACTTGTGCACCCTCCTATGCCAATCTCTTCTTGGGCTGGTGGGAGAGAGAGGTGGTGTTTACTGATGTGAATATTGTATACACACAAAATGTCCTGTTGTGGTTGAGGTACATCGATGACGTGCTTGTCCTCTGGCGAGGTAATGCCGGTGGATTTACTGCGTTTATCGATGCCCTCAACCACAACGACCTAAACATCAGACTGACGTTTCAGTCAAGTCCAACAAAAATTGAGTTTTTGGACTTGACAATCAGTATCGGCGAGGGTGGAGTACTATGTACCGACATTTTTCAGAAACATACACTACCGACACACTTTATTGCAGTGTGGCCGGTACCGCAAGCCGGGAGATTTCCCGGCTTGCTAGTGGCCGCCCCTCGGCGTGCCGCGCGTCATAGACACGCGGTCACGTGTCTTCGGGAGCCAGCGCCCCCTGCACGCGCGTCCAGGGCTCCCCGAGGGAGCCCTGGTGTCCCGCGATCGCGGGACGGCGGCAGGGGGTTCCGGGGGACCCGGCGGGCCCGGCAGCGGTAGGGAGAGCGCCCCGATCGGAGGGCGCTCTTCCGCTGCTTCGGCGCGCGCCCGTCACACTCGGGCGCGCGCCAGGCTACTGCTGCGGCCAAGAACGGGCAAATGCTCGAATAAACTTGGCCGCAGCAGTACCGCTACAAACTCGATCTTGCATGCCAAAAGTTTCCATCCCCCCCACCAAGTGAAAGGTATCCCCACAAGCGAGTTTCTCAGACTGAAGAGAAATGTCTCGTCAACTCATGACTTTGACTTACGATCTAGGGAAATGAAATTAAGATTCCAACAAAGAGGCTATAGTAAGACCATGGTAGAGAAAGGGTACCGTAACAGCCTGAGCAAGACCCGTACCTCCCTTTTACAACCCAAGCGTAAGACAAAAGATAAAAAAGTCATCCGCTTTGTGGGGTCTTATAATCAGCAATGGCCACTATTACGTGGGGTTTTACAGCAACATTGGGGGGTGCTAATGACTGATCCTGACCTGGCACAAGCCCTGGGGAAACAAGTCACTATGACTAGCCGCCGGGCACCAAACCTTAAAGATACCTTAGTCAACAGTCAATACATCCCACATGTTGATAAAACCTTTTTGTCCGTTACCCCACGCATAGGGTTCACCAAATGTTCCAACTGCTCAGCTTGCAAACATATGGAAAACAAACTAACATTCACAAATAGTCAAAAGACCCATGTCTATACAATCCGCTCCATGCTTAACTGTAAATCTAAAGGGGTGATCTATTGTATCCTATGCCCTTGTGATCTGCCTTATGTAGGCATGACTACAAGAGAGTTTAGATTTCGGGTCTTAGAACATGTCAGGAACATTAAGAATGCGCAAAGGGACCTTGATGGTTTTAAAAAAATAACTAGTGTCGCTAGGCACTTTTTGAACAAACATGCGGCGGACACTACGTTGCTAAGGGCCTTTGCGCTTGACAAAGTCTCCCTTGGCATACATGGAGGCGACCTGGAAAAAACTCTCCTAAAAAAAGAGACCAGGTGGATCACACAAATCAACTCAATGATCCCGAAAGGTCTGAATGACTATATTGGCTACGCCATGTTCCTGTAATATACTGTTCAAACTCTGCCTGTATATAGGTAAAATGCTCTATATTCAACCTGATGAGTGCACTTACTGCATGTACTTTGTTTAATCTTTTAGATACTACATGCTACTGAGAGGCTCAAGCTAGAGATCTTCCTGACCACTAGCCATATCAATTATGGATCTCGGAATACATCTTCCCAAGACGTCATGCCCATGTAATCAAGTTTCTACATGATCCATAAACTACATAACATTGGACAACACCTATTGACTAATACAACCCAGAGACACTACAAGTCATCAGCAACTACATGGAAGGAATTCACCTCCATGCGCTGACCTTAACTGTGGATGCCAGAACATTTCCAGTTTGGCCATATCTGGTCTAAGCTTTCTTGGCACACTTCAGGAGTTATGAAGAGAAATTACTTGGACATTATGGACTCAAGCATCACTGACTGGACTCCGTCAAATTTTGACCACATCGATATATGATTTACATGTTTTTCATTTCCTTTCCCCCTTGTTTCTGTATCACACAAGGTTGGTTGTGTTTTGTTATTTGGCCCTATTATTGAGGGTATATAGTTCATCGCAATATATCAATATGCAATTAATTTTGAATGGTGCAGGGTGGCGTTATTAATGTAGTGTCCACACTGTTGATGAAACATATCTCAACATACTGTCTACACATTGATGTCACTATCTCTTACTAACAGACAACATCAAGTACACTGCAGCCTCCTTTCCTTTAGGGAGCGCTGTTATAATGCCCAGACATGGGCGTTTTCTGTGGTACTCCTCAGTTTCGTTTTGAATCATGCTTGCTGCGGTTCTGTCTAACATTTGTGTACTACAATTACATTGATCCTATCAATATCCTGTATATATGTGATAATAGGCATTTGTTTTTGCCACCACATTCATTTTTGATTGGCGTCACTGTGCAGAACCGCATGGATCTATTGATATGCTCAGCGCGCATGCGCGATGTGCGGTCCAAGCTAACACGCACTAATAGAGTGTCCTGAAGCCCTGTGTACTTGCACATTAGGTGTGGAGAGGGGCAGGCCGCATTTCGCACATGCGCAGCAGATATGACTGTAGAACTTAGCATTTACAAGCCACGCATGCGCAGACTACCCGCGCGGACACTATGCGTGCCAGTCTGACACGCAGACACGGCATACAAGAAGTAATTCCCTTAAGCACCTGCAGCTGCTGCCGCCCTCATCCGATTTTGGCGCGAAAAATAATCCTACATAAACAGTCTCCAGCTTCAGCTCCCTCACCACTCCTAGTCAAAGTCTCTGGACGAAACGCGTCGGAGTGGGGGTGCTAGGCAGGACCCCTGACCCATGGTTCACGTAACTATGCTACCCTGAACTTGTGCAACTAATCTTTTTGGACTGTGACATTTCATTCATTTTTTTCATTAGGGATACTGACATCAAACACCTGGTTATTCAATAGGCGTTCATCAGGCATTTTCCTATATATGCTATTTACACACTTTATTGCTCTATACATCTGGGGATTTCAATCCATCTAACCACCTGTTCCTACAAGTGACATACTCACTCTGCTGGTATTGGCTATATACACTGTATGCTCATGTAGATGTGGGACGCTCTGAGACTGTCATTAATATTTTGATCAGTCTATCTTTTGGTGTGTAGTGTGTATTACTTAGCCTTGTATAGGTGCCTGAGAACCCATTAACCTGTTGTGATTTACTTTGATTTACCCTAGTGTCTTTTGAGTCACTATCCTTTTTATGTTTAGGGTTGACAATTTGATTCGTTCCCTAGTGTTGTTCACTTGCGTTTAAGGGTAGCACCCGTGACAGGGGTCCAAGTCTCTTTTTTAAGTGTTTTTAATCATGTACTGTTTATCCATCCTTTTTTGCACTGTGTCAAAATAAATAAACTAAATATATCAATTGCATACCTGAGTGCTCCCATACGGGTTACTTTTTTCTCTTTTCACTCATATATATATATATATATATATATATATATATATATATATATATATATATATAGTGCAGAATAAATGAGTTCTTCAGTATTAGGTGATACCTTTTTTATTGGACTAACAATTTATGTCATAGGACAAGCTTTCGAGAGTTCTCCTCTCTTCTTCAGGTCAGCAATACTGATTTACACAGGAATCAATGCTAAAACAGTGTAGAGAGAAAAAAAAACAGATATTTACTGTAGATAAGGTCGGGTGTTAAGTGTTTGAAGCCAGGGGCAGTGTCCCACACGCATACCACTAGTGACCACATACAACCCTACCCTAGAGGGAATACGAAAAATAATCAAAGATCTGCAACCCATGCTGACAGAGGATGCGACATTAAAAGAAATCTTTCTCAAACCTCCCATTCTTGCATTCCGGCAACCACCAAACCTCAAACAGAAATTAGTCAGCAGAAAACTTCACAACGATTTTAAAGACATGAATAACGGCACAAAACCGTGCAGCAACACACGCTGCAAACTCTGCAAACATATTTCCCAGGATCCCACAGCCAGTCACAATCATAGAACATTCAATGTTAAAGGATCATACAGCTGCACAACCACGAATATAGTGTATATGATTCAATGCAACAAATGTGACCAAAGTTGCTACATTGGGGAAACCAGCCAAAAATTACAAGGAAGAATGAATATGCACAGACACTCATTTATCCATCACGAAGAAGGAAGATACTGCTCACCTGTGGGACATCACTTCTCACAACCAGATCATTCCATAAATGATTTAAAAATCAAAATCCTCAATGGAATGTTTAAAAGCACCCAAGAACGGAAAACATTTGAGCTCAGAATGATAAGACTCTTTGACACCAAAACCAAAGGACTTAATGTGGACATGGGTTTTCTCACACCCTACCAAAATTGTCTGTAATTATCCTGCTTGCCTCTATTCTTATCCACACTTTCTCCCCCCCCCCCCCCCATCCCTTCCCCTCCCCACCTTTCTTTGACACTGTCCCCTGGCTTCAAACACTTAACACCCGACCTTATCTACAGTAAATATCTGTGTTTTTTTTTTTTTTTTTTTTCTCTCTACACTGTTTTAGCATTGATTCCTGTGTAAATCAGTATTGCTGACCTGAAGAAGAGAGGAGAACTCTCGAAAGCTTGTCCTATGACATAAATTGTTAGTCCAATAAAAAAGGTATCACCTAATACTGAAGAACTCATTTATTCTGCACTATCGCAACTGGACTAACACGGCTACTTTCTGCTTTATATATATATATATATATATATATATATATATATATATATATATATATATATATATATATATATATATACAAATACAACTGTATGCTCATCTGCATGTCTGCAACCCCGCCTTTCCCCATCATCACCCAGCATACAGCACTTCCACTGCAGCAAGGGATTCTGGGAAATGACATGCAAATGAGCACACAGTGTCACTTTTTGCCTCAAAAACCATTTTTAACATGGTTCCCTATAGGCTTAAGCTTGCTGCATGGTCACAGCTTTGAGCACAGCCAGGGTTAAGGTGCATACCCAGAAAACCACCCACAGACAGCTGTTTCAACCTTGATGGGTCTTATCAGTGTGGGGTTGATTTTAACTGGGTATGCATGAGAGGCTATGGGATAGGCTATACCATAATACTGAGTTAAGTTATGGTGAGTAAAAAAAGTGACAAAAACCCTCCACAGGAAAGCAAATATGCAAATACAACTGTATGCTCATCTGCATGTCTTAGGCATGTCTTAGGCGGGGTTGCAGACCTGCCTAAGACATGCAGATGAGCATACAGTTGTATTTGCATATTTGCTTTCCTGTGGAGGGTTTTTGTCACTTTTTTTACTCACCATAACTTAACTCAGTACTATATATATATATATATATATATATATATATATATATATATATATATATATATATATATATATATATATATATATAATAACAAAAATAAATAGATGATACCGTTCTGTGGCTAACGAACTGCTTTTATTTGTGCGAACTTTCGAGATACACTGATCTCTTCTTCCGGCAATGTTACAATGAATGAAGCAAGCAAAAGGTATACTTAAAAACAGTGTCTCTTGGAATGTTATCTGTGCTGGTCCTTCCCCCGGTGTGGATGTGTTTTATGGCTAGAGGTGTCAAAAGGTTCCTGAAAGCAAGTGATGTAAGAGTGTGTGTGTATCTGTGTGAATATAAATGAATGGAGAGCCCACAGTATATACAGTGCTTTACAAAAGGTGTGTGTGGAGTGGGAGTGGATATAAATGGTGTGGGTAGGTGTGGAAACGTGAGAGATTGTAGCACAACTAAAAGTGTGTGTGGATACTATGTGGTCCCTATTGGTGTATAGGGATGGAAAAACAAGGAGTATTAGTATATATATATATATATATATATATATATTGAGAGAGAGAGAAAGAGAGAGAGAGAAAGAGAGAGAAAGAGAGAGAAGAGAGAGAGAGAGAGAGAGAGAGAGAGAGAGAGAGAGAGAGAGAGAGAGAGAGAGAGAACTAATCCAGTCTAGCAAGAGCAGACACAAGACAGCACTCAAAGGTAAGTAAGAAAACTTGTATTCAAAAATAAACATAGCACAAACATGACAAACGTTTCGGTCCTCGTGGGACCTTCCTCAGGGTTTTGCTTGAGACTAATGGCCAGTGGATCCCTTAAATACCCCCATACCCCCACCAAAATGACTCAAACAGACTAGCTGATTGGCCGTGCATCAAGTCCCATGATCAGACCCAAAGTCGCTGATGTCGCACAATGCCCGTCATCAGCACAGCTGCATGATCCACTGGGAACAGAGTTGAGTATGCAGTACCATCAGTACGCCACTGCGAGGGAAGAAAGTGTCTTCCGTAACCATGGTGCCGTGCTAATGGAGACTTCGGGACTGATCAAATCAAGCGTGCAAAGACACTGGCAAATACTCGCCAATGACAAAAAGATTGGTGCGCACTTCAACAAACCCCACATTGTTCAGTTATAGACGAGGATGAAATATTGGTGATTCCCTCTTGCAGTCAGAACCTACTGTATGACGAAAAACGCTAATAGTACCACTTGGCTTAGGCCTCGAGCGCTGACCCGTGCTGAGGCGCGCGCAATCTTACCAGTGAGCCCCTGCAGCCACAATGAGAGAGGCTTTAGCAGGGGCTCGCACACGCTTGCGCAAGTGTGTGTCTTAACAAATTTTTAGTTTCGGCGCTCACGAGAGCACAGGGCCGGTCACGTGAGCGGTTCGGCCAATGAGGGCACTATGGACTCAGCCTTACAAGCCCCTACAAATGTCACGGGTGCACTAATTGCCAGCATATGATCTTGGGCAAACATGCGTACCCACACAGTGGCAAGGCTATCAAGATAAAGGACTTCATGAATTGCGAGAGTCGCTTTGTGGTTTATTTTATATGCTGCCCTTGTGGTATGTACTACGTGGGCAAGACCACTTGGATGTTAAAGGAGAGGATCTGTCTCCATAGATTGGCCATCAGGAAGGCATTATCGGAAGTTGGTGACAGTGATGACCAAAAACTACAACCGGTTGCAAGACATTTTAAGAAATTCAAACACAACCTTGCGACAATGAAATGCATGCCCATCATGCAAGCTCGTGTGTCACCACAGGGTGGTGATAGGGGAAGACTCTTATTACAGCTGGAAGCAAGACTCATTTTTGAGCTCAATACAATGGCCTCAAAGGGTCTCAATGAGGATTTCAAGCTTGGGTGCTTTCTTTAATAACAGTGTGTTACTTATTTGGGCGGGCTGATTGCCCTCGGCTGTATGTGTTTCATTCCCCGTTCCCTACTTCCCTCCTTCCTCATTCCATCCCTACTTGACTTATCCTTCCATCCCCCTCTATGTTCTCGCCTTTCCTTCCCTCCCTCTCTTCCTCCTGTTATTAATGTGTTTTTCACTGTCACTGTTTTAACATGTATACATAGCTTTTTGTTGCCATTTCCTTCCCCTGGTTTTGATTAACTCCGGGTCCTTGTAGCCATTTTGTAAATCCAGTGGCCTGATGATGATAAAGTGTTGTAATAATGTTCTTTTTATTAATGCCTGCAGTGATAAGGAATTCTGCGCTGCTTTTATTTCTCCTTATCCTTTTTTTCACGTTTGTTTCTCACTTTCTGTCATTTCATAGTACCCATGGAGATCCCCCTGATATCCTGGTTATTACTGCACCTTATCTCTATTTGAGTGTTTCCACTGATGTGCAGTTAGATACTATATCCAATGGTATAATGTGAGAAAAAGGAAACACCCTTTAACATGCACTCATTGTCTCAGTTGATATGGTTATAAAAGTTAATACTTATTATTTTATTATAATTAAAAAGAATTTGTGAAAAACTAATCTTGATAATGTACTGATTTGAAACAGCAGAACATCAATATATAAAACAAACCAACATATAATAACATAAACTGGAAAACCAGGGGGAGAATATATGACCTGCAGGTAAGTACTTAATAGTTGTGAGAGAGACTCACACAGGTATAATAAGCAAATCTCCAAGTCCAGCACTAATTAAAAAACCTGTATTCAATCAGACAGGTATCCGAAGTTGACAGTCATAATACTGTAACGCTGCATGTAATATAGAGGTATTTTCAACTGAGGAGAACACCTATTATAAACCACTAAATATAATTGCTCAGGTATATTAGAAGCCTGCTAGCAATAAATATTTGATTTATGCTCACTAGATTGAGTCTAATACATGATGATGCAGTGAGTACTGGCCCACAAAATGTGATTATTATGGCCCTGAGGCACGGGTCAATGCCCGTATCAAGTTATAGCCTCTTATACTAGACTAAAGAAACTGCATTCAGTGAGCAGTAGTAGTGTGGTTCATAAAATATAATTAGAACCAGGGGTGGGATGAGAGTCGCTTGGAGGGTAGAGACCTAATATAAACAGTTATGTTGCTTTAAACTGAGAGACCATAGTAAATAGCAACAGTCTTGCTGAAATGAATATTCTCAATGCACAATGTAACAGAAAAAGTCAAACACTGCAAAAGCTCAACCATCGTCATGGAAAAAGGGCACCAAAGTAACATCAATGGCCACATAGCTAGTACAGCTCAGCTACAAACTGGTAATGGTAAGATACTCTGTTGTCACGAAACATAGCATACTAATACCATAGTGACTCAGACCGGCGCTCAGAGGCGCTTACCACTCACCACCCGATCAGAGTTACGTCGTGACGTCATGACGTCAACCTCGTTAGTCCCGCCTCCCACCTGACGCACGTTTCGCGGAGGCTTTTTCAAAGGTGGTCCCACGGATGTGCAGTTAGATACTATATCCACCATCATGATTGCCAGAATTTGAGGAATCGATCGCGTGTCTCCCCACTGTGTGAGATGCCGCGCTGCCTACTTATATGGTGACGGGGCCGCGTATGTGCGTATACCTAAGCCATTGAGTCCTCTTCGATGGACCACGGCATCACGGTCTCCAGCAGCACGGCACCATGGTAACGGAGGATGCTTTCTTCCCTCGCAGTGGCGGCCTGATGGTACTGCATACACAACTCTGATCCCTGTGGATCATGCAGCTGTGCTGATGACGGGCATATTGCAACATCAACGACATTGGGTCTGATTATGTGACTTGATGCACAGCCAATCAGCTACTCTGGTTGAGTCATTTTGGTGCGGGTATTTAAGGGATCCACTGGCCATTAGTCTCAAGTACCACCTTGAGGAAGGTCCCACGATGACCGAATCGTTGGTCATGTTTGTGCTATGTTTATTTTTGAATACAAGCTTTCTTACTTACCTTTGTGTGCTGTCTTGTGTCTGCGCCTGCTGGAGTGGATTACTTTTCTCTTACTATTGGTATAGGACATGCACCACAAACTGTTTATGGTATTGGGAGTGCCGTCGGCCCCATTTGTTATATATATATATATATATATATATTACCATTCATGCGTCCGGTAAGAAAATACTGCACTCAGGTGTAGTATTCCAAAGGATCTGTATTAGGCATAAGGTACAAAAATAGGCCGCCCAAACCTATTTTTGTACCTTATGCCTAATACAGATCCTTTAGAATACTACACCTGAGTGCAGTATTTTGTTACCGGACGCAAGAATGGTAATATTGTTTATATTATTTGTTTGAGACTAGCACTACCCTCAAAGAGGTGCTAACCTGGCAACGATGTTCTGTAGAACTCGTACACAACGCAGAATAATCTTATTACACAAATCTCAACTATCACCCCATACACTATAACTGTTTGCTCTTACTTGCTACACAGACTAGTTTGAAATAATACATTGCTTTCATTTATGGAAACTAGAAATTGAAATACTGTAGAAGGCCCATTATTTCCACTAACACCAGTATAAAAATAGAGAGCGAGATTCTTTGGACAATAAGTGGAAGACTATGCCTGTATGTGTCATGTGGAGTAACAACTTCCGTCTTGGCTTTGTCTCCATCATTGCATCAATTAAGTAACACCTGCGGAGCTGTGTCATTAAATATCAGAAACCCCAGTCTAGATTGCTAGCTATTAAAAGTAGAATCCCCCATTAACCCTCCTTTTCATACTCTCTTCTCTTTGGTGTGGGCCTAGTTGTCCGCCTTACACCTTCTATGTTGGGTAATAAAGCCAAACTTCCTTACTTTACCAAACGTTATCAATCGATTACCTACATACACAACTATTATAATAATGGTAATAATTACGTAACATTAATTTTTATGGCACGTATAATGTACATACCGTGTTTAGACATAACTCCTGTCCCATAGAGCATTCCAAAATATTTGTGGGCGCCTGCAGCATGGGAAGATTTGGCGGAGAACAAAAACAGTTCACCTTTGGGTTCAAACTAGGTTTACCGGGTCCCAGGTACACCTAAATAGGTGAGGAGAAATTTGCCCAGCTTGTTGCATGCAGGCATACCGTATGTGGACATTAAAATGACATTTCCTTTGTAGGAAAACTGTCACAGGGGGAGATCAGCAAAGCTAATGAGCTGCAAAGGACCTCCCTAGAACAGGCCATCCAGTGCTAATTATGGCCCCATATGCAATCTGTTTTTAAGACGTCTTCCTCTTACTGCAGGAGAGTTTGGCTGAATTTAAATGAATGGGACTCAAATATTCTGCAGCAAGGGGAATATAGCTTTACAGAATATTGAGTATCGAGCTGTAAGAGCTACACACAATTAGAGATATTGATAGATATCCTTGTAGATCATTTAGGCCTTAAATATGTCAATTGAAAGGCCAAAGAAAGGGTCTGAATCCCCAGCGTGCCCAGGGACCCACATGTTGCTGATCTCTCCAGCACTAAAAGGGTTATCTCTGCATATCGGCACAGAAATATTGCGAGGGGAGCTTTGCATGGAGAAGTAAGGCAGGGACTTCTCTGGTGCCCCTGTTGGGGAGGCTCGGATATCTACCATTAGCTATAACCCTTAATTATTGCAATACATATACACTGCTCCCTGTGATTGCTATTTGTCTCAGAGAATATATACAGTACTGGAACATCCATGGATATATCTGTCACGGGAGCTTGTGCAGGATTATAATATACACAAATATCACTGGGTTGAATTGAACAGGACTAAGATATGATAAATTAAGTTTATTCC
Organism: Ascaphus truei; assembly: GCF_040206685.1. Lineage (NCBI taxonomy): Eukaryota > Metazoa > Chordata > Amphibia > Anura > Ascaphidae > Ascaphus > Ascaphus truei. The sequence goes on along the minus strand of NC_134503.1, from coordinate 33,099,706 downwards.
TTGAAAAAGGTGAACACACCAGATTGCACAAATAACACACAGAATACAGCCCTTGTGTGGGATGGGGCATTGAAGTAATCAAAGACAGGATTAGCAATTCATCAAGGTAATCAGGATTCTTTCAGATGTTGAAATGAAGACACTGGGCATAGGGCTTACACTCGTTTATATGGGATTCAAGCCCTATACCCTAACATTGGGTGCCAGGTATTGGTTAACAATTACCTGCACCCAATCACCCTTTGCCAGCTAACGTGGGAAGCATGTTTGACCATGCCCCAAGTTAGTTGGCACATGCGCAGATTCTTCACTTGGGGTCTCATTTCCCTAGCCCTATACTAAAGAAAGGGCGCCTTAAAGTCTACCAGACGTGTATCTGGTCAGGAAATCCTTTGACTGTAAGTGTGAATTACAACACTTACAGACCACTCAAGCCCTGCTTTTCTCCGGCCTAGTATACACAATCAGAGTGGTGAATCCTTTGATCAGTGGGCTGTTGTAGACAAAGGATCGCCCCCCTGAGCATTAACATATAGCAGAGCCAGTACCTTTCGCGGGCTTTTATACCAGACCCAAAAGACAGTACATTTCTTAACATCTAAACATATTAAAACAATCCGTTCGGCTGGGCCGAGCGGGATGAACATTGCCAGACACTCATGCCGGAGGGGACTTTCCATGGTGGCCAAGTTTCAGCTCACTGCGACCCACCGGACCGGAGTTACACAAATACAGTTTAAAAGGCACATTTACAAAAGTGGCTTTACTCTGCCATGGAAGTCAATGGCAGAAACCCAAACTTAACCATTAACCTGACTCCGTCCTGTTGCTCTGACAGGGTCGGTATTTGCCATGCAGTCATGCCGGAACTATGACTGCATGGTGGCCAAATCTCAGCCCTCTAGCCTGAACAGAACCGGAGTTACGGGTTTCATGTTTCTGCATATTTTGACTTAGCCGTTCTTACCTCGCTGCTTTTACCTCCGCCATTAGAGTCAATGGTGCGACCCTCATAGTGAACGCGACCCTTTGCCGGGGTCATTGATTGCCGGTCAAGGTTGGGGTCGAGTGAGGGGGTTCCTAGGGTCTAGGGGCAAAAATAATTTTATTCCGGGGTGCCCTAGATCCTAAGTTTCCCACACCAATTAAACGTGAACTTGACCGGGGATTGATCAAAGCTCTTTCAAGACATAGTATCCGCTTTTGCGGTTCTGCGGTCTGGCGAGCTGCCAGCCCGTTCCTGGAGGGCAGAGTCGAGGAATCCCCATTGAAAAGCATTACTCCATTCACTTTCAATGGGGAACCGCCACTACTCCTCTCGGGCGCCACCTGCAGGTCTTCTGCGATATCGGGCCCAAATCGCTGGAATCTCCATAGGGTTACATGGGGCTTCAATGGCGACCTATGGAGAGACTGCAAAATGGAGCCTGTAAAGGCGGGAAAAGGAACAAAGAGCTATAAACACAAAATTAACATCAACTCTTTCCCTCCCGACTGGATCCCAGTGTAGGTGTTGGTGCAAACACTGAGATGGGGAAAATACACATTCACAGGGGGATACACATTTGGTGCTGAAGCAGGGGCATAAACACAGTATTTGACATCATTCCAGTTAACCCCTCGCCTCCCAGGTGAGGGCAGGGGGTGGCCAAATGGGGTGTAACCCCTTTAATACCGGGCCAAACCCCCTCTCCCACGACACCTCCCCTTCTTAATGGGTGCCCTGTGGCCCGCTGCCCCTCACGGGAAGTGGGTCACTGTTGGCACCGTTGAAGAACTCAGGCTCAGATGGATATTCTTGAAGAGAGAGTCAATCTGCGTTGCTGTGCTCACTACCCTTCTTGTGTTGGATAGTGAACTCAAACTCTTGCAGGGCCAAGCTCCACCATAATAGCTTGGTATTCTCCCCTGATGCCCTCTGCAGCCAACTCAGGATTGTTTTCAGTAATGACCGTGAAAGCGCGCCCATACACATAGGGTTGAAGCTTTCTTAGTGCCCACACAATAGCCAAGCACTCCTCAATGGGGCATATGCCACCTCTCTGGGGAGCAGGTTACGGCTGAGGTACACCACAGGGTGCTCTCGGCCGTCCTCCCCCACCTGGCTAAGTACAGCCCCAATGCCAAAGTCCGAGGCATCAGTCTGTATTAGAAATTGCTTGGTGTAGTCTGGGGCAGCCAGTATGGGGGCCCCAGCAAGGGCAGTCTTTAATGCCTGAAACACAGTTTCACAGGCAGGAGACCAGGTAATAAGCACAGGCTGTTGCTTTCTGGTCAGATCAGTCAGGGGTTTGGCCACGGCGCTGTACTGTGGGAAAAACTTTCCAAAAACGCCATGACCTGTTTCTTGGTTTTGGGAACAAGCCACTGGACTATGGCTTCTACCTTGGCTGGCTCTGGCTTGAGATGCCCTCCACCCACCCTGTGCCCTAAGTACAGGACCTCTGCCATCCCTACCATACATTTTGTGGGTTTCAAGGTAAGCCCAGCCTCCCTGATCCTGGCCAGCACCGCAGCTACATGTCCTAAATGGGATTCCCAGGATTTACTAAAGACAGCAATGTCACCTAGATAAGCCCTTGCATAACTTTGCATCCCTTCCAGTAAGCGGTTGACCAGGCGTTGGAAGGTAGCCGGGGCATTTTTCATCCCAAATGGCATCACTAAGAATTCATAGAGGCCACTTTGGATGATAAATGCTGACTTCTCCCTAGCCTCCAGGGTCAGTGGGATTTACCAATAACCTTTGCTCAAATCCATGGTTGTCAGATACCATGCCCCCGCGAGTTAATCTAATAACTCATCCATGCGGGGCATGGAGTAGGCATCTGAGACCGTCCCAGCATTGAGCAAGCGGTAGTCCACACAAAACCGGGTGGTCTTGTCCTTCTTAGGAACTAGGACTACCGGACTAGCCCAAGGGCTCTGGGACGGTGTAATTACCCCTAGAGTCAGCACCTCCTCTATCTCCCTCTCTATACTTGTCTTGACCTCTGCTGACACTCTGTACGCGTGCTTATGCAGAGGTCGCAGGTCCCCTGTGTTCACTGGGTGGTCTGTGAGGTGTGTTTTCCCTAAGCACAGAAGAACCAGGGGAGCAATGGTACCTTTAAAATAAAACAAAAACTACATGGTGCAATATTGTTGGATATAACACAATGATGTGGCTTCCAAGCAACTACCCAGAGAGCTGGAATGGAGCTAAGACAAGCAGAAAACCAACAGGGTATACAGTCACAGACTGGAGCCAGTAGGAGGAGGTGCAATCTCAAGCAGAGAAAGACACACACAGAGCCAGGAATAAAAACATACGATTTATCCACAAACAATAAAATTGAAGACTTACAGGATCCCAATGGGATAACAGCATAGGATGTGGGTGATCACAAAATCACATCACGCCGCCGCTGCAAGCCGCCGTACTGCGTCTCTGTCAGGAGCCGATACGTCACTTCCGGTTTTCCGGCCGGATGTAGATGACGGGGGAGGGGGAGGAGGAGGGGCGGAAGGGGGAGGATGGGGAAGGGGGAGGATGGGGAAGGGGAGGATGGGGAGGAGGGGGAAGGGGGAGGATGGGGAAGGGGAGGATGGGGAGGAGGGGGAGGAGGGGGGGAGGAGAGGGAGTAGGGGGGGGAGGGGGAGGGGGAGGGAGAGGAGGGGGGGGAAGGAGGGAGAGGAGGGGGAGGAGGGAGAGGAGGGGGAGGAGGGGGAGGGGGGGAGGAGGGGGAGGGGGGGAGGAGGGGGAGGGGGGGAGGAGGGAGAGGAGGGGGGGGGGAGGAGGGGAGGAGGGAGAGGAGGGGGGGGAGGAGGGAGAGGAGGGGGGGGGGGTTGTTTGGCTACAGCCCCTTGTTTGAACCCTTGTTATCTGTGACATGTTTGTTGTACTTTGCCATTACTGTCCCCTGTCTCCTTCCCTTTCCCTGCACGTATTAGTTTTTATTTTATTTTTGATGTTGGGATTTTAATCCCTTTTTTATATATGCCGGTATCGTTATGTTTTCATGTGTTGCCTGCCCTCTGCTTCTAGGCATCACGCTGACAGTGCACCACATGCACGATGCGCCCCCCTTCCGGGCTGTAGGATCCATTTAGAGCTAGAAAGCGGTATCTGTGCGGTTGCTAGGGACGTTATTTCTGCATTGCGGCGATTAGCTGCTGCTGCACATGCGCATTAAATTCCACTGGCATATACTAGGATTGCGTGACGTCATCACGCTATTTCGTGTTTACGAGCGGCCGTTTGTTGCGCATGCGCTGGGATAGTCCTAGCGGTGCCAGCGGGTCTCTTCGCAACATCTTTCAGGGATCGCCACTGTTAGGGTTGTGGTGGACACAGCAGACGGGGGGCAGACCGCTCCTTTCCCCCTGTATGTCAGTATATTGGTTTATATATCCAGCCCTGCCTAGATCAGTAGAGATAATTATTTTCTGTATCTGTGTAGGGTATTGCCCATGCTAAACTGGTATACTACAGCAGGGGTGCGCAAAATGGGGGGGGGGAGGATTATTTTGCGGGGCGCTGACTTCTACCTTATCTTTGGCGACGCGTCGCCATGGCAACACGCAGTTGTGCGTGTCGCCATAGCAACGCGTGTAAAATAGTGCTGCGTGGGTCACGTGAGTTTACATGACCCCCACACGTCATTTGACGCTTGATATTAGGTAAGGGGGGGGGGCGCGAGCTCGGGCAGGCAGGGGGCGCAAGACCAAAAATTTGCGCACCCCTGTATGTATGTCTTTATTTATATAGCGCTATTAATGTACATCGTGCTTCACAGCAGTAATATTCGTGACACTCATATAAATAACAATACAAATAACACATTATGGGAAGAAGTTCTTCAAACATAAAAGTAACATTTTGGAAAAGGAGTCCCTGCCCCGAAGAGTTTACAATCTAATTGTAATAGAGTACACACATGTTTGGGATTATCTCATATAGAGATAGGGGGATTAGCTGCACAACTGATTTTGACTAAGTGATTGATGTTTTCGTGCCCTTTTTGTCCCTGATCCCTACATAGTGTGTCTGTTGCATTGTCAAACTAGAGCTTGAGAATTACCGTGTTGGTCCGAAACGTACATTGCTTTGGGGTGCATTGGTTGCCTAATGCTTAATTAAACCACTATTATCTACTGGAGATATATATAGCCTATAGGGAACCATGTGTATGGTTTTGAAGCAAAAGGTGGCACTGTGTGCTCATTTGCATGTCATTTCCCAGAATCCCTTGTTGCAGTTGAAGTGCTGGGTGATAAGGGTGAAAGGCAGGATTGCACACCTGTCTAAGACATGCAAATGAGCATACAGTAATATTTCCATTTGCTCTCTCTCGATATATATATATATATATATATGTAATCAGAAAATAAATAGATGATACCGTTCTGTGGCTAACAAAATGCTTTTATTTGTGCGAACTTTCGAGATACACTGATCTCTTCTTCCGGCAATGTTACAATGAATGAAGCAAGCAAAAGGTATACTTAAAAACAGTGTCTCTTGGATTGTTATCTGTGCTGGTCCTTCCCCCGGTGTGGATGTGTTTTATGGCTAGAGGTGTCAAAAGGTTCCTGAAAGCAAGTGATGTAAGAGTGTGTGTGTGTATTTGTGTGAATATAAATGAATGGAGAGCCCACAGTATATACAGTGCTTTACAAAAGGTGTGTGTTGAGTGGGAGTGGATATAAATGGTGTGGGTAGGTGTGGAAATGTGAGAGATTGTAGCACAACTAAAAGTGTGTGTGGATACTATGTGGTCCCTATTGGTGTATAGGGATGGAAAAACAAGGAGTATTAGTATATATATATATAAATATATTGAGAGAGAGAGAGAGAGAGAGAAGTAATCCAGTCAAGCAGGAGCAGACACAAGACAGCACTCAAAGGTAAGTAAGAAAACTTGTATTTAAAAATAAACATAGCACAAACATGACAAACGTTTCGGTCCTTGTGGGACCTTCCTCAGGGTAGTGCTTGAGACTAATGGCCAGTGGATCCCTTAAATACCCCCATACCCCCACCAAAATGACTCAAACAGAGTAGCTGATTGGCCGTGCATCAAGTCCCATGATCAGACCCAAAGTCGCTGATGTCGCACAATGCCCGTCATCAGCACAGCTGCATAATCCACTGGGAACAGAGTTGTGTATGCAGTACCATCAGGACGCCACTGCGAGGGAAGAAAGTGTCTTCCGTAACCATGGTGCCGTGCTAATGGAGACATCGGGACTGATCAAATCAAGCTTGCAAAGACACTGGCATATACTCGCCAATGACTAAAAGATTGGTGCGCACTTCAACAAACCCCACATTGTTCTGTTATAGACGAGGATGAAATATTGGTGATTCCCTCTTGCAGTCAGAACCTATGACGAAAAACGCTAATAGTACCACTTGGCTTAGGCCTCGAGCGCTGACCCGTGCTGAGGCGCGCGCAATGTTACCAGTGAGCCCCTGCAGCCGCAATGAGAGAGGCTTTAGCAGGGGCTCGCGTACGCTTGCGCAAGTGTGGGTCTTAACAAATTTTTAGTTTCGTCGCTCACGAGAGCGCAGGGCCGGTCACGTGAGCGGTTCACCCAATGAGGGCACTATGGACTCAGCCTTACCAAGCCCCTACAAATGTCACGGGTGCACTAATTGCCAGCATATGATCTTGGGCAAACATGCGTACCCACACAGTGGCAAGGCTATCAAGATAAAGGACTTCATGAATTGCGAGAGTCGCTTTGTGGTTTATTTTATATGCTGCCCTTGTGGTATGTACTACGTGGGCAAGACTACTTGGATGTTAAAGGAGAGGATCTGTCTCCATAGATTGGCCATCAGGAAGGCATTATCGGAAGTTGGTGACAGTGATGACCAAAAACTACAACCGGTTGCAAGACATTTTAAGAAATTCAAACACAACCTTGCGACAATGAAATGCATGCCCATCATGCAAGCTCGTGTGTCACCACAGGGTGGTGATAGGGGAAGACTCTTATTACAGCTGGAAGCAAGACTCATTTTTGAGCTCAATACAATGGCCTCAAAGGGTCTCAATGAGGATTTCAAGCTTGGGTGCTTTCTTTAATAACAGTGTGTTACTTATTTGGGCGGGCTGATTGCCCTCGGCTGTATGTGTTTCATTCCCTGTTCCCTACTTCCCTCCTTCCTCATTCCATCCCTACTTGACTTATCCTTCCATCCCCCTCTATGTTCTCGCCTTTCCTTCCCTCCCTCTCTTCCTCCTGTTATTAATGTGTTTTTCACTGTCACTGTTTTACCATGTATACATAGCTTTTTGTTGCCATTTCCTTCCCCTGGTTTTGATTAACTCCGGGTCCTTGTAGCCATTTTGTAAATCCAGTGGCCTGATGATGATATAGTGTTGTAATAATGTTCTTTTTATTAATGCCTGCAGTGATAAGGAATTCTGCTCTGCTTTTATTTCTCCTTATCCTTTTTTTCACGTTTGTTTCTCACTTTCTGTCATTTCATAGTACCCATGGAGATCCCCCTGATATCCTGGTTATTACTGCACCTTATCTCTATTTGAGTGTTTCCACGGATGTGCAGTTAGATACTATATCCAATGGTATAATGTGAGAAAAAGGAAACACCCTTTAACATGCACTCATTGTCTCAGTTGATATGGTTATAAAAGTTAATACTTATTATTTTATTATAATTAAAAAGAATTTGTGAAAAACTAATCTTGATAATGTACTGATTTGAAACAGCAGAACATCAATATATAAAACAAACCAACATATAATAACATAAACTGGAAAACCAGGGGGAGAATATATGACCTGCAGGTAAGTACTTAATAGTTGTGAGAGAGACTCACACAGGTATAATAAGTAAATCTCCAAGTCCAGCACTAATTAAAAAACCTGTATTCAATCAGACAGGTATCCGAAGTTGACAGTCATAATACTGTAACGCTGCATGTAATATAGAGGTATTTTCAACTGAGGAGAACACCTATTATAAACCACTAAATATAATTGCTCAGGTATATTAGAAGCCTGCTAGCAATAAATATTTGATTTATGCTCACTAGATTGAGTCTAATACATGATGATGCAGTGTGTACTGGCCCACAAAATGTGATTATTATGGCCCTGAGGCACATGTCAATGCCCGTATCAAGTTATAGCCTCTTATACTAGACTAAAGAAACTGCATTCAGTGAGCAGTAGTAGTGTGGTTCATAAAATATAATTAGAACCAGGGGTGGGATGAGAGTCGCTTGGAGGGTAGAGACCTAATATAACCAGTTATGTTGCTTTAAACTGAGAGACCATAGCAAATAGCAACAGTCTTGCTGAAATGACTATTCTCAATGCACAATGTAACAGAAAAAGTCAAACACTGTAAAAGCTCAACCATCGTCATGGAAAAAGGGCACCAAAGTAACATCAATGGCCACATAGCTAGTACAGCTCAGCTACAAACTGGTAATGGTAAGATATTCTGTTGTCACGAAACATAGCATACTAATACCATAGCGACTCAGACCGGCGCTCAGAGGCGCTTACCACTCACCACCCGATCAGAGTTACGTCGTGACGTCATGACGTCAACCTCGTTAGTCCCGCCTCCCACCTGACGCACGTTTCGCGGAGGCTTTTTCAAAGGTGGTCCCACGGATGTGCAGTTAGATACTATATCCACCATCATGATTGCCAGAATTTGAGGAATCGATCGCGTGTCTCCCCACTGTGTGAGATGCCGCGCTGCCTACTTATATGGTGACGGGGCCGCGTATGTGCGTATACCTAAGCCATTGAGTCCTCTTCGATGGACCACGGCGTCACGGTCTCCAGCAGCATGGCACCATGGTTACGGAGGACGCTTTCTTCCCTCGCAGTGGCGGCCTGATGGTACTGCATACACAACTCTGATCCCTGTGGATCATGCAGCTGTGCTGATGACGGGCATTGTGCAACATCAGCGACATTGGGTCTGATTATGTGACTTGATGCACAGCCAATCAGCTACTCTGGTTGAGTCATTTTGGTGCGGGTATTTAAGGGATCCACTGGCCATTAGTCTCAAGCACACCTTGAGGAAGGTCCCACGATGACCGAATCGTTGGTCATGTTTGTGCTATGTTTATTTTTGAATACAAGTTTTCTTACTTACCTTTGTGTGCTGTCTTGTGTCTGCTCCTGCTGGAGTGGATTACTTTTCTCTTACTATTGGTATAGGACATGCACCACAAACTGTTTATGGTATTGGGAGTGCCGTCGGCCCCATTTGTTATATATATATATATATATATATATATATATATATATATTACCATTCTTGCGTCCGGTAAGAAAATACTGCTCTCAGGTGTAGTATTCCAAAGGATCTGTATTAGGCATAAGGTACAAAAATAGGCCGCCCAAACCTATTTTTGTACCTTATGCCTAATACAGATCCTTTGGAATACTACACCTGAGTGCAATATTTTCTTACCGGACGCAAGAATGGTAATATTGTTTATATTATTTGTTTGAGACTAGCACTACCCTCGAAGAGGTGCTAACCTGGCAACGATGTTCTGTAGAACTCGTACACAACGCAGAATAATCTTATTACACAAATCTCAACTATCACCCCATACACTATAACTGTTTGCTCTAACTTGCTACACAGACTAGTTTGAAATAATACATTGCTTTCATTTATGGAAACTAGAAATTGAAATACTGTAGAAGGCCCATTATTTCCACTAACACCAGTATAAAAATAGAGAGCGAGATTCTTTAGACAATAAGTGGAAGACTATGCCTGTATGTGTCATGTGGAGTATCAACTTCCGTCTTGGCTTTGTCTCCCTCATTGCATCAATTAAGTAACACCTGCTGAGCTGTGTCATTAAATATCAGAAACCCCAGTCTAGATTGCTAGCTATTAAAAGTAGAATCCCCCATCCACCCTCCTTTTCATACTCTCTTCTCCTTGGTGTGGGCCTAGTTGTCCGCCTTACACCTTCTATGTTGGGTAATAAAGCCAAACTGCCTTACTTTACCAAACGTTATCAATTGATTACCTACATACACAACTATTATAATAATGGTAATAATTACGTAACATTAATTTTTATGGCACGTATAATGTACATACCGTGTTTAGACATAACTCCTGTCCCATAGAGCATTCCAAAATATTTGTGAGCGCCTGCCGCATGGGGAGATTTGGCGTGATTTGGCGGAGAACAAAAACAGTTCACCTTTGGGTTCAAACTAGGTTTACCGGGTCCCAGGTACACCTAAATAGGTGAGGAGAAATTTGCCCAGCTTGTTCCATGCAGGCATACCGTATGTGGACATTAAAATGACATTTCCTTTGTAGGAAAACTGTCACAGGGGGAGATCAGCAAAGCTAATGAGCTGCAAAGGACCTCCCTAGAACAGGCCATGCAGTGCTAATTATGGCCCCATATTCAATCTGTTTTTAAGACGTCTTCCTCGTACTGCAGGAGAGTTTGGCTGCATTTAAATGAATGGGACTCAAATATTCTGCAGCAAGGGGAATATAGCTTTACAGAATATTGAGTAGGGAGCTTTAAGAGCTACACACAATTAGAGACATTGATAGATATCCTTGTAGATCATTTAGGCCTTAAATATGTCAATTGAAAGGCCAAAGAAAGGGTCTGAATCCCCAGCGTGCCCAGGGACCCACATGTTGCTGATCTCTCCAGCACTAAAAGGGTTATCTCTGCATATCGGCACAGAAATATTGCAAGGGGAGCTTTGCATGGAGACGTAAGGCAGGGACTTCTCTGGTGCCCCTGTTGGGGAGGCTCGGATATCTACCATTAGCTATAACCCTTAATTATTGCAATACATATACACTGCTCCCTATGATTGCTATTTGTCTCAGAGAATATATACAGTACTGGAACATCCATGGATATATCTGTCACGGGAGCTTGTGCAGGGTTATAATATACACAAATATCACTGGGTTGAATTGAACAGGACTAAGATATGATAAATTAAGTTTATTCCTTGAAAAAGGTGAACACACCAGATTGCACAAATAACACACAGAATATAGCCCTTGTGTGGGATGGGGCATTGAAGTAGTCAAAAACAGGATTAGCAATTCATCAAGGTAATCAGGATTCTTTCAGATGTTGAAATGAAGACACTGGGCATAGGGCTTACACTCGTTTATATGGGATTCAAGCCCTATACCCTAACATTGGGTGCCAGGTATTGGTTAACAATTACCTGCACCCAATCACCCTTTGCCAGCTAACGTGGGAAGCATGTTTGACCATGCCCCAAGTTTGTTGGCACATGTGCAGATTCTTCACTTGGGGTCTCATTTCCCTAGCCCTATACTAAAGAAAGGGCGCCTTAAAGTCTACCAGACGTGTATCTGGTCAGGAAATCCTTTGTCTGTAAGTGTGAATTACAACACTTACAGACCACCCACTCAAGCCCTGCTTTTCTCTGGCCTAGTATACACAATCAGAGTGGTGAATCCTTTGATCAGTGGGCTGTTGTAGACAAAGGATCGCCCCCCTGAGCATTAACATATAGCAGAGCCAGTATCTTTCGCGGGCTTTTATACCAGACCCAAAAGACAGTACATTTCTTGACATCTAAACATATTAAAACAATCCGTTCGGCTGGGCCGAGCGGGATGAACATTGCCAGAACCTCATGCCGGAGGGGACTTTCCATGGTGGCCAAGTTTCAGCTCGCTGCGACCCACCGGACCGGAGTTACACAAATACAGTTTAAAAGGCACATTTACAAAAGTGGCTTTACTCTGCCATGGAAGTCAATGGCAGAAACCCAAACTTAACCATTAACCTGACTCCGTCCTGTTGCTCTGAGAGGGTCGGTATTTGCCATGCAGTCATGCCGGAACTATGACTGCATGGTGGCCAAATCTCAGCCCTCTAGGCTGAACAGAACCGGAGTTATGGGTTTCATGTTTCTGCACATTTTGACTTAGCCATTCTTACCTCGCTGCTTTTACCTCTGCCATTAGAGTCAATGGTGCGACCCTCGTAGTGAGCGCGACCCTTTACCGGGGTCATTCATTGCCTGTCAAGGTTGGAGTCGAGTGAGGGGGTTCCTAGGGTCTAGGGGCAAAAAAATTTTTATTCCGGGGTGCCCTAGATCCTAAGTTTCCCACACCAATTAAACGTGAACTTGACCGGGGATTGATCAAAGCTCTTTCAAGACATAGTTTCCGCTTTTGCGGTTCTGCGGTCTGGCTAGCTGCCAGCCCATTCCTGGAGGTCAGAGTCGAGGAATCCCCATTGAAAAGCATTACTCCATTCACTTTCAATGGGGAACCGCCGCTCCTCCTCTCGGGCGCCATCTGCAGGTCTTCTGCGATATCTGGCCCAAATCGCTGGAATCTCCATAGGGTTACATGGGGCTTCAATGGCGACCTATGGAGAGACTGCAAAATGGAAAGGCGGGAAAAGGAACAAAGAGCTATAAACACAAAATTAACATCAACCCATTCCCTCCCGACTGGATCCCAGTGTAGGTGTTGGTGCAAACACTGAGATGGGGAAAATACACATTCACAGGGGGATACACATTTGGTGCTGAAGCAGGGGCATAAACACAGTATTTGACATCATTCCAGTTAACCCCTCGCCTCCCAGGTGAGGGCAGGGGGTGGCCAAATGGGGTGTAACCCCTTTAATACCGGGCCAAACCCCCTCTCCCACGACACCTCCCCTTCTTAATGGGTGCCCTGTGGCCCGCTGCCCCTCACGGGAAGTGGGTCACTGTTGGCACCGTTGAAGAACTCAGGCTCAGATGGATATTCTTGAAGAGAGAGTCAATCTGCGTTGCTGTGCTCACTACCCTTCTTGTGTTGGATAGTGAACTCAAACTCTTGCAGGGCCAAGCTCCACCATAATAGCTTGGTATTCTCCCCTGATGCCCTCTGCAGCCAACTCAGGGTTGTTTTCAGTAATGACCGTGAAAGCGCGCCCATACACATAGGGTAGAAGCTTTCTTAGTGCCCACACAATAGCCAAGCACTCCTCAATGGGGCATATGCCACCTCTCTGGGGAGCAGGTTATGGCTGAAGTACACCACAGGGTGCTCTCGGCCGTCCTCCCCCACCTGGCTAAGTACAGCCCCAATGCCAAAGTCCGAGGCATCAGTCTGTATTAGAAATTGCTTGGTGTAGTCTGGGGCCGCCAGTATGAGGGCCCCAGCAAGGGCAGTCTTTAATGCCTGAAACACAGTTTCACAGGCAGGAGACCAGGTAATAAGCACAGGCTGTTGCTTTCTGGTCAGATCAGTCAGGGGTTTGGCCACGGCGCTGTACTGTGGGACAAACTTTCTGTGTCCAAAAACGCCATGACCTGTTTCTTGGTTTTGGGAACAGGCCACTGGACTATGGCTTCTATCTTGGCTGGCTCTGGCTTGAGATGCCCTCCACCCACCCTGCGCCCTAAGTACAGGACCTCTGCCATCCCTACCATACATTTTGTGGATTGAAAGCCTCCCTGATCCTGGCCAGCACCGCAGCTACATGTCCTAAATGCGATTCCCAGGATTTACTAAAGACAGCAATGTCACCTAGATACACTGGCGACACACTTTATTCGAGCTCGGCTAGTCCCACGAATTCGGGTATACCCGGGTGTATTGAGGTTTGTGACTGTTTTCTGCCCGAGTGCATTGAGTTATTTTCCGGCAGGGATTGAAGCATTTTATCCCCGTTGGCTGCAATACTGCACAGTACATATATATATACTGCATTACAATTCATGAATTTATGCCATCTGGTAGACACGCGAAGCATTGCAGCCTATTAAATCCTAATCATTATCATTTAACAGATCAGCCGCCCGTCAGCCAGGCATGAACCCAGGCTGGGAAGGCAAATGCAACGGGGCTTGTCAGAGGTGAGGAGCGGCGCATTCCAGGTATCTGCCAGGTACATACCGGGTATTTGCTCGAATAAAGTGTGTCGGTGCAGTAAGTCCTTGCATAACTTTGCATCCCTTCCAGTAAGCGGTTGACCAGGCGTTGGAAGGTAGCCGGGGCATTTTTCATCCCAAATGGCATCACTAAGAATTCATAGAGGCCACTTTGGATGATAAATGCTGACTTCTCCCTAGCCTCCAGGGTCAGTGGGATTTGCCAATAGCCTTTGCTCAAATCCATGGTTGTCAGATACCATGCCCCCGCGAGTTAATCTAATAACTCATCCATGCGGGGCATGGGGTAGGCATCTGAGACCGTCCTAGCATTGAGCAAGCGGTAGTCCACACAAAACCGGGTGGTCTTGTCCTTCTTAGGAACTAGGACTACCGGACTAGCCCAAGGGCTCTGGGACGGTGTAATTACCCCTAGAGTCAGCACCTCCTCTATCTCCCTCTCTATACTTGTCTTGACCTCTGCTGACACTCTGTACGCGTGCTTATGCAGAGGTCGCAGGTCCCCTGTGTTCACTGGGTGGTCTGTGAGGTGTGTTTTCCCTAAGCACAGAAGAACCAGGGGAGCAATGGTACCTTTAAAATAAAACAAAAACTACATGGTGCAATATTGTTGGATATAACACAATGATGTGGCTTCCAAGCAACTACCCAGAGAGCTGGAATGGAGCTAAGACAAGCAGAAAACCAACAGGGTATACAGTCACAGACTGGAGCTAGTAGGAGGAGGTGCAATCTCAAGCAGAGAAAGACACACACAGAGCCAGGAATAAAAACATACGATTTATCCACAAACAATAAAATATAGCAGCTTGAAGGGGGAAAAGCCGGTAGACTCTTGCGGTACCTCTCAGTACGCAAACAAGTGCTGCATATGAATCTCCCAGTCTTTCCCCTCCGCCTCTATAAAGATGAAGCATCTGCTTCATGGTACCGTTAAACCTCTCACATAATCCGTTTGTCTGGGGGTGGTAAGGGGTTGTGCGCAGGTGCTGTACACCGCATGCATCCCAGAGACACTGTACAGTTCACTCATGAACTGCGACCCTTGATCGGTTAGAATCTCACTAGGGAAACCTACCCTAGCAAAGATGTTCAGTAGCGCTGCCACTACTGTCCTGGCATCTATGGTGCCAAGCGCTACCGCCTCAGGGTACCGGGTAGCAAAATCCACCACCGTGAGGATGTAGCGCTTCCCTGACCTACTTGGAATCATAAGGGGTCCTACAATATCCATGGCTACCTTCTGGAAAGGTTCCCCTATTACCGGTAGTGGGTTCAGGGGTGCCTTCACACGGTCGCCCGCCTTACCAACTCGCTGGCAGGCGTCACAGGAGCGGCAAAAAGTGTCCACATCCCGGGACGCCCCCGGACAGTAGTAACGCTGCAATAGCCGGGCTCTCGTCCTATTGACCCCCCGAGTTCCCGCTAGCGGAATAGAGTGAGCTATCTGTAACAATTGCTGTTGGTACCTCTGGGGTACTACTAGCTGTCGCTTACCGTTCAGTCCCTCCGTTATACACGGTATCCCTGCTTCTCTGTACAGGAGTCCTCGGTGCAACAGGCAGTGATCGGTGCCCTCCCCTGCCTGAGACTAGGACGCCCAAAGTCTCATGCCAGCCAGGCTGGGGTCTGTCTTCACTGCCTCCCTAAACTGGGGTCCTAATTCTGGCCACCCCCCGATCATGTCTATGTCGGGGGAACGGGGTACGGTGAGGGGAAACAGTAAGTCGGTCTGTGGTTTCAACTGAGCCTGGATTACCTCCCCGGTCTCCTCAGAGACCTCCGCTAACGTTGGTCCCAAATGCAGGGGGACTGGAGCCGCCGCCATCGCCGCTGTCTGGCTCTGGGTGACTGCCACTATGGCAGCGGGTCTTGATACCCGATCGTAGGTGCAGGTCATCGGACCCAGATCGTTGCCGAGGAGCACCTCCACATCCAAGCCGGGAAAAAAACCCACCTCCCGCACACCCTGTCCCTCCCCCCAATCCAAAATGATCCTGGCAATTTGCAGGAATCGCGGCTCTCCGTCCGCCACTGTAATCTACATACCGGGTCCCGGGAGCAATTCCTATGGCCGGACCATATCAGGTCAGACCAGGGTTACCGCAGCACCCGTATCCAGCAAGCTGATTGCTTGCCGATCACCGACTGTGACTGTTGTGAGGTGTCTGCTCCGGCCATCCATCTGCTGCATCGCGGCGCCGGAATTCCTCCGCTCCTGGCTTTAGGCACCGAAGAAATCAGGACAAGTGCTGCATGGGACGTCTCGCTGGGAGTTGTTTCCATGATCGGCTCGGGATCCTTTGTGTAAGTCACCAGTACTCGGGCTACCGGCTTGGCAGCTGGGGTGCGTTGCCCCTGATGGGGTCCGCTTGAACGCAGAGGTTCCGGGCAATCCGGCTTGATGTGACCGGTGCGATTGCAATTGTAGCACCGGCGCTCGTGCTGGAGCTCTCCCGACTTCGGTGGACTGCTGCCCGCAGGTGGCTTCATAGTCCATTGGGGAGTGATGCTGGCCCTCTTGGCTGGGGCCGCCGCCAGTTTGGCTGCTGCCTTGGCGGGCATCAGTGCTCGACTCGTGATGTAGTCGTCCGCAAACCTCACTGCCTCCTGGTGAGTCTTGGGCTTTTTATCGAACACACAAGCCCTCACTGCCGGAGGACATTGCTGCAAGAGCTGTTCTTTGATCATCAGATCTAGCTGGACCTGGTAAGTCTTTGCCTCGCATCCCTCTACCCATTGCATCCCATGCAATGCCATGCAGGTACCGAAAGTCACAAAAGACTTCCAGCAGGAACTTGCCCCAGTACGCTTCTGGGGTGAGGGCATATTGGATCAGCAACAGATCTTTTAAATGATCATAGTCATCGGCAAACTCCTCCGGGAGCGCCAGCATGGTCATGGTGGAAGCACTTTGTACCGCCGGCACTGCATCTCAAAGTTCTTTAAGAAGCTGCCGATCTGGTCGGTAGCTTCCACAAACTTGGCGAGGCTGTGATGATCCAGCTGGGGAGTATCTCGGTCCCGGTGGGCAGGGTGACAATAGGCGGGTCGGTTCACTGCCATTGTCAGAAAATGCAGCCGCTCCTCCGGTGTCCCTCTGTTGCCCCACGCCGTAATCAGTGCCAGCATTTCAGGGGTGAACTGACTGGTAACCGCAGCGACCAATACCCCTCCTGCTGCACTATTCCCGGGAAGTGCTCCCACTCCCTCCCCAAGTCTCTGCCGTCCCGGAGCTGGGTCCATTCCCTGCTCTCCGGGTGGTTGCAATGCGACGAGCAGAGCTGTGATTCGGAGCTCCACGAGCCAGGTTTCGTGTCCTCTGATTGCCTCCTCCATCTGTTCCATATCTCTGCCCTCCGTGGGCAGCCCGTACTCGTTGCACTTGTCCCGCAGCTGAGCCCGGGTCCGGACTGTAGATGAACCGGCACCCTCGCTCATGGTTAAAGGCTTCTTGTGAGTAGGTACGAACAGTGAGGTTGTGTTAAATCCCCTGTTATATGTTGTTCAATATCGTTAGCGTTAGGAACTCGCAATTCACCCGAATTCCTACTGTATTACAGAGTCCCGCAGTAAACTGTAAAACAGATTCAATTCAATACCGCCGCTACCACCAGTTTATTATAAGCCTGTCACGGGAGCTTGTGCAAGGTTATAATATACAGAAATATCACTGGTTTGAATTGAACACGACTAAGATATGATAATTTAAGTTTATTCCTTGAAAAAGGTGAACACATAAGATTGCACAAATAACATACAGAATATAGCACTTACGTGGGATGGGGCAATGAATTAATGAAAGACAGGATTAGCAATTTATCAAGGTAATCAGGATTATTTCAGATGTTGAAACGAATACACTGGGCATAGGGCTTACACTCGTTTATATGGGATTCAAGCCCTATACCCTAACATTGGGTGCCAGGTATTGGTTAACAATTGTAGGGAGAAGCTTGTGGGGAGCGCAGATGTCACCATATGTGGGAAAAAAATATATAATAGTGTAGTATGCTTAAACAGATTCAGCTATCTATATAAAGAATCACGATTGGGGACTCACAATCTCCCAGTGAAAGTCCAGCAGTGGATAGCAGTGGATACAATAATGTAGACTCAGCAGTATGAAAGGAGGACTTGCTTGACATGAAGTCCCAGGTATCAGCAGAACAAACCCTCAATAGAAAAAAATGACACTCTTAGTGCAACATTGCATGTTCACTATAAATGTATTGATAAAAGCAATTATTATTGCACTCACATTAGCACTGTGTGCATAGACACGTAAATATCGATGCGCAGCTTCAGCGTTCACCATCTACCCCACTCCCGAGGTCGCGTCATGTCACTTCCGGTTCGGCCCATCGCGTCACTTCCGGTTTTGCGATCGATCGCAGAATAGATCCACACGGGCTCTGGGGCATTCAGGGTACACCTCTGGACTGCTGCTTGTTCACTTTACGCGTTTCGCTTGCTTGGCAGACGTGTATCTGGTCAGGAAATCCTTTGTCTGTAATTGTGAATTACAACACTTACAGACCACTCAAGCCCTGCTTTTCTCCGTTCTAGTATACACAATCAGAGTGGTGAATCCTTTGATCAGGGGGCCTGTTGTAGACAAATGGTCGCCGCCCCCCCCCCCTGAGCATTAACATATAACAGAGCTATATATCTTTCGCGGGCTTTTATACCAGACCCAAAAGACAGTACATCTAAACATATTAAAATAATTCATTCGGCTGGGCCGAGCGGGCTGAAAATTTCCAGACCCTCATGCCGGAGAGGACTCTCCATGGTGGCCAAGTTTTAGCATCGCTGCGACCCACCGAACCGGAGTTACACAAATACAGTTTAAAAGGCACATTTACAAAAGTGGCTTTTCTCTGCCATGGAAGTCAATGGCAGAAACCCAAACTTAACCATTACCCTGACTACGTCCTGTTGCTCCGAGAGGGTCGATATTTGCCATGCAGTCATGCCAGAACTATGACTACATGGTGCCAAATCTCAGCCCTCTAGGCTGAACAGAACCGGAGTTATGTGTTTCATGTTTCTACACATTTTGACTTAGC
The DNA here is from genome assembly GCF_040206685.1 of Ascaphus truei. Classification (NCBI taxonomy): domain Eukaryota; kingdom Metazoa; phylum Chordata; class Amphibia; order Anura; family Ascaphidae; genus Ascaphus; species Ascaphus truei. The sequence continues at coordinate 33,080,711 of NC_134503.1, read as the reverse complement.
CGTTCTTACCTCGCGGCTTTTACCTCCGCTATTAGTCAATGGTGTGACCCTCATAGCGAGTGCGACCCTTTACCGGGGTCATTGATTGTCGGACCCGGTTGGGGTCGAGTGAGGGGGTTCCTAGGGTCCAGGGGCAAAACAATTTTTTTTCCAGGTGAACTTGACCAAGACCTGATCAAAGCTTTCTCAAGGCATAGTTTCCGCTTTTGTGGTTCTGTGGTCTGGCTAGCTGGCAGCACGTTCCTGGAGGTCAGAGTCGAGGAATCCCCATTGAAATGCATTACTCCATTCACTTTCAATTGGGAACCGCCACTACTCCTCTCGGTTGCCAACTGCAGGTCTTCTGCGATATCGGAACCAAATCGCCGGAATCTCCATAGGGTTACATGGGGCTTCAATGGCGACTTATGGAGAGACTGCAAAATGGAGCCTGCAAAGGCAGGAAAAGGAACAAAGAGCTATAAACACAAAATTAACATGAACCCTTTCCCTCCCGACTGGATCCCAGTGTAGGTGTTGGTGCAAACACTGAGATGGGGAAAATACACATTCACAGGGGGATACACATTTGGTGCTGAAGCAGGGGCATAAACACAGTACTGGACATCATTCCAGTTAACCCCTCGCCTCCCAGGTGAGGGCAGGGGGTGGCCAAATGGGGTGTAACTCCTTTAATACCGGGCCAAACCCCCTCTCCCACGACAATATCCATTTGTACATCCAAGACTGTACAGTAGAATGTAATCTCTGTGTCTGAACCCTTATGTTTAGCACCAAATGACTCACATAGAGGAGATCCTTCTCAAACCATTCCTGAACCAGCTGTCTCCTACTCAAACTTTTCCCTTTACTGCCAGCAAGGCCATATCAGGGCTGTTTGAATCCACCATATTATACTTTGTAAATCAAACCTCATTTTATCCCCCCTTTTTCCATTTTTCATCTGTAAGGTGCCATCCCATACCGTACAACCTAGAGAGCTTGAAAACTACAAGCTGATGCTCGGGACTTTTACTGGTGGCAGCGCAGGTAACGCTTAATCTCACAATCTATATCATTAACTTCCATTCAAGTTATTAATTATGCACTAATTAACTATGTAGTGACACATTAAATTGTTGTAATTGTTTATTTAATTTCAGTTTCCAGACGTTTGTGGAAGCTTAATGAACTTTTGATAAGCTCAACAGAAATTGTAAGTTAATTGTGTTTGATTGAGGTCCTGAAAATACTCCCCCCTGCAATAAAACTGAAAATAAATGTGGTGGCAATCCAGTTCCATGTGAATTTAGATAAGTCACTTTGGCCCAAATCTACAAAGGGGTGCTAAGCTTTAGTATGCCTCAGATCACATACATATGAATAGGAAATGAGGCGTGCAAAAGCTTAGCACTTTTCTGTGGAACCCTTGTGTGCTACAAAGTGCTCAGCAGTAAGGCACTTTAAGGTTCATCCATTTGCATGTTCTGCGCATCAACATTGCTTACTGTATTATATCATGTATTCTTACCAGCAGCATGGTGCAGGAAAAATCAACATTTCAAAGCTGAACATCTCCCCCTACGTCAGGAAAAGTAGCACTTTGATGATTAATACTTAATGTGTGTCCATTGTGAGTCTTTTGTCTGATTGGGGGTAAAATAGTTAGTCCTGCTTTCCGGATGCAGCTATTTTTATTGAGAACAGGGGCTTAAAACCTGTGGTCCCTGATACTATTAGAAAATGACTACATTCACACAGATTTTATTTCAGTTCGTGGATTTTCTATCACTGCACAAAAAGTGCTAATGACTTAAAATACTAGACCTAGATGTAAAAATTAATATGTTACACAAGTGGGTTTCAACCTTTTTTTTGGTTAAGGAACCTTTGACAGGGTGAAGTCAGGTACTGATAGTTATGCCTGAGAAACATATATCTGAGTCCTTCATCCAGCACTCAGAAGGTTAGCCTGGTAAGAATAGCTGGCAATCAGGAAGGAAGCAGACACACCTGACAACCAGCATGATGATATATGGAAGCCAATGCTTGTAGCAGGTGGCTGTTTCTTACTACAGAGCTGTCCTATGCAAGCTACAAGCCAGATGGATTCCCAACCCTCTTCTAAAGGACTGTAAGAACTTTAATATTGTTTCCTGACTGTTGTGATGTATGTTAAAAGGTTGGGAACTGGAGATAGCCAGCCAGCCAGCCTGATACAGTGAAGTGAGAAAAAGAGAGGGGCCACAATCAGGAGTGGTTAAAACACAATAGTAAAATGTATGGAGTTCTATAGGGAACACACTTACATTTAGCCAAAACAAATCTTCAATTGGGGATGGGAGGGACTTCTTGATGGTACCTCAAATTAGGGAAGAGAAGGGAAACATAGTATAACACTGTTTATTTAACACAAGAATTAAAAAGAGATTTCAAACTCACAAGCGGCCAATCATTAATGGCATAAAGAGGAGGTGTCTCCAGATTCCACAGATCATCCTCGAGGATGTTTGGGTATCTATGTGGATTCTGTTCCAGTTGGTAGAATGGTGATGCAGGGATACAATTAACAGCAGGGTGGTCTTCCACGGAAGGCGGAAGCTGCGGCAAGGAGATTGACAAACGGGAGGAAATCCAGACTGTGCACAAGTCTCGGAAGACCACCCTGCTGTTAATTGTATCCCTGCATCACCATTCTATCAACTGGAACAGAATCCACATAGATACCCAAACATCCAGGAGGACGATCTGTGGAATCTGGAGACACCTCCTCTTTATGCCATGAATGATTGGCCGCTTGTGAGTTTGCAATCTCTTTTTAATTCTTGTGTTAAATAAACAGTGTTATACTATGTTTCCCTTCTCTTCCCTAATTTGAGGTACCATCAAGAAGTCCCTCCCATCCCCAATTGAAGATTTGTTTTGGCTAAATGTAAGTGTGTTCCCTATAGAACTCCATACATTTTACTATTGTGTTTTAACCACTCCTGATTGTGGTCCCTCTCTTTTTCTCACTTTGCATGTGTCCCGGAATCACAAGTGGAACCACGCGCCGGAGGATCCCCCCCCCTTTTCTGTGATTGTATATATAGAGGTTGGTGAATCACTTCTAAGAAACTTTGGCAGCAGGATCACACTGTGTGAGGGACTGAAGTCTTTAATTCACTTGAATACGGTTGGCGCAAATATTATATTTTTCTTCTGTAGCCTGATACAGTAGATAGGGCTTGGATTGTAAGTAAGTTCTCCCAATGTGGAGTAAATGTTATTTTCCTATTGTTTGTGTTGCCTTAAAGGGACGGTGTGCCCAAATGTTTAGTTCGGTGGTGAAGAAATAAAACCACTTAATATGTGCTTTAACCTGAAACTACATGTGTGGACTATTTTCTGACCTCGCCTACCGGCCGTCCTGCCACAGAACCCTATGTGAAATTCTGAGGAACCCAACCATGTCTAATAGCAACTCTATGATCAGATGCATTGTAAAGTCTTCTGTATTTGATACGATTTTCAAATGAACAGAAAAGTGCAGGGAACCCTCTAGGGACGCCAGGGGAACTCAAATGTTCCTAGGAACTCTGGTTGAAAAACACTGTTATACATATATACAGAAATATCAAGGAGAAATCCAATCAAAGCGCAAAAAGCGGAGCACAGCATGTGCAAAAACTGGGGCTAGGGAAACCACATATGATTACAAATTCATTTTATTGTGTGGGTGTCAGGTACAGTAGAGGCAATGCTTATTCTAACATTTGCTTTAAACTAGCCGGGTTACATTCAGGGTATGTGCTGGGTATGTTCTGGGCTAGTTTGAGGCACGTTTAAGGCATTTCTGCATTGACTAACGACCCATAGGATTAACACAGCAGGGATACAATTCAGTTTGAATGGGACTGCCAGGGACCCCGCTGTTAATCTGATAGGCCATTAATCAATGCAAAAATGCTGGGGCTAGTTTAAGGAAATGTATTCAGAATGTACCTGGGTGTACCTGGGTCTTTTGGGGAATTGCCACTGGTTTTTGTTAGAATAATCGCTGCCTCTACTGTATACTTTCACGCGTTTCGCGCTGCAATAGCATTTTGTCAAAGTCTATGCTCCACTTTTTGCTCCTTCATTGGATCTCCTTGATACTACTATTTGGCTGGATGCTGAGGACAGTTTGCACCATAATTGTGAGTACAGCACTTGACATTTTTTCATGTGGATGAAGATAAATGTATATATCCAATATTCTCTAGGGTAAATATCCTGTGGAACAGGAGGAGATAATAGCAATAACTGCCCTCACAAGCAGTAGTTGGTTTCATCATCCTCCAGATCCAGGTATTATATATACCCTTACAAATGAGCTTACTGTTCACTGTTTACAGAGCATTTAATCAAACTCACAGGTGTACAACACTTACTGTATGTCCTCTAATCAACTGATATGATTATTTTGACATATATATATATATATATATATATATATATATATATATATATATATATATATATATATATATATGCAGTGGTTGACAAATCACCAAAAAATCTACTCGCCACACAAAAAAATCTACTCGCCACCTAGTACCAAACGTGTGCTGCTTGGGCCAATATTTACTCGCCCGGGGGTTAAATCCACTCGCCCGAGGCGAGCAAATGTATAGGTTTGTCGAACACTGTATATATGGGACAAACGAAAAAACAATAAAGCAGCGCCTCAAGGGTATTAAATAGAATGAATATAGTAAAACTAATTATATATATTGATGTATATCAAAATGTAAAAGTGCCTGTGTATATAAATAAATAAAGTATAATGAATGTGAATACACAACCTATTATAACAACAACAGTGATTAGCCAAAATAAACAAATAAAAATATTAAAGAAAAGGGTAAAACCAGTCCTTTGGAAAAATGTCCAACAATGGAATATTGATGCTGGTAGAAGGGGTCTCCGGCCGCTCTCGAAGGGATTAACCACATCCGTAAGGAATCTGTAGAAGAGAGAGGAGAGAGCGCACGCCCCATAGTATAAAACCGTAAATTTATTGATGGGAAGGGGGAGGGAGGGGAGAAAATGCACTCACAAGGGTACAAGAATAAAAAGCATTGCGTGATTATATCACCACCATCCGGTATCTGTGCTTGAAACAGAAGTTCCTCGATCTCAAGGATGAAGGGTCCATGATCTATCAGGATGTCCAAGGTGTGTGGATGAAACCACAAACCGTTCCAGAGATCCCAGAAAATGTCTTTGTGCTGGAAGGCCTCTGTGATGTTATGGCGCTCGAACCAGCCTGTCCTTGCGCTTCCGTGATGACGTAGTGTCTCTGCGTGTTGCGTATTGATGCTTCCTGACGCGTTTCGTCACACGGGGGACTTTTTCAAAGGGCCCTTTGAAAAAGTCACCCGTGTGTGACGAAACGCGTCAGGGAGCGTCATTACGCAACACGCAGAGACACTACGTCATCACGGAAGCACAAGGACAGCCCGGTTCCAGCGCCATAACATCACAGAGGCCTTCCAGCACAAAGACATTTTCTGGGATCTCTGGAACGGTTTGCGGTTTTATCCACACACCTTGGACATCCTGATAGATCGTGGACCCTTCATCCTTGAGATCGAGGGACTTCTGATTCAAGCACAGATACCGGATGGTGGTGATATAATCACGCAATGCTTTTTATTCTTGTACCCTTGTGAGTGCATTTTCTCCCCCTCCCTCCCCCTTCCCATCAATAAATTTACAGTTTTAAACTATGGGGTGTGCGCTCTCTCCTCTCTCTCTTTTATATATATATATATATATATATGTAGAGGTATCAGTACCGTGTTAGCCGAGCTTCAATAATCAAAAAATAAATAGATGATACCGTTCTGTTTATGACTAATATATATATTGTCTTATCAAAAAAACTGACACACTGATAATTGGGACTCTGTTATTCTTTTTCTATATTCAGAAATATATTGATGGTGTTATTAACACTGAAATGTTTGAGAACTCCTAATCCTTCAGATCCTGAAGTAGTATAGGGTCGCTCCTGGGAAAAAGACATGGGTTACACGGAAAAAAATATGTTTGCCTACAATATCAGATACACGTAACAACTAATTTTTCTATGTTGCGTTTTACTCGTCACCCAATGTTGGTGTAAAATTTTCAAAATGTCATAAAGTTAACAAACATGTCACCACCTCCCTGTGGCTGGGTATCTCTTGCAGCAAGGACTGCATCAAAACAAAACTATAAATAACAGGGTGAGGTTGCCTTAAATGGTACGAAACTATGACAAAAGTTATAATGAGAACAACAGAAGAGGGACAGAAAATACTTTGTGTAGAAATTGTGCAATAGTCTTTATAGATATGAAAGTGGAGGTATTTAGATAGTGAGGAGTTATCAAAATGTCTTGATAAGCTCGTCTGTTCTCTGATCAAACAACAATCCAGTGAAGGACCTGAAGGAAAGAAGGGACCAACCAACCGGCAACTATCATGTGGACTTCAGCAATCACCGTATTCTTGCTGGTGACCACGCTCTGTAATGCTGCCGACGCATGTCAAGGTAAGTCACTGACAAACATTTACACAAGACTTAGGATTCTGGTGACTCTTCCACTAGATTCTGAACAAAGATCTGAGTTCAGGATTCTATGACCTGTCACATTCGTTCCCTGCACATCGGGTGCCTAATTTACAATGTATGTTTTTAAGTAAAAAATATATCTTTATTGTACATTAACGAGATAATATTTACAGGTGTAGTAGGCTTCATTGTTCCCTCTGATGGGTTATGGGCATCATCACTGCCATTGAATCACATGGAAACTCTGTGATATTCTGCATTACAACAGGATATGTTGTGTTACCACTGGGAATAATGAGGCTAGATGCATCTATATTCCTTTATGTGAAAGAAAGGAAAAAAACAATTAAGCAAAACACAACCTGGAGCTAGTGTGTACTTTTCCATCAGGATACAGATGTTTCAGGGGCGTTGGAAATAACATTGGGCTTGGTGCAGTGTCCACAAATTGAAAACTGGACTTTGAAGATCACTGAATAATAAATAGTTTACAACCAACCTAAAAGCCGTAGAAGTCTAAAACCCACTCCTCACAGGACATCTGCAGTAATGAGGGATTTAAAAGCTCAGCTCTAGTCTTAAACACTGACAGTTTCTCAGCTAATAACAATTATTAATATTGATGAAGCACAATATATTTCTAGTCTTACGGAAAATATTAGCCCAGACAATTCGGTTTAAGTGTAGTATTGATATTGATTCTCTATTTAACCATCTCTTTTTTTTTTTTTAACGTAAAAATTTTTTTATTGAATATTACAGATATATAGTACAACAGAACATGACATATAAATTCTTGTATGACTGCAAGAGATTTAAACATATGACACATGTTGGGTGAGTCCGCCCGGCTTTTCGAGCCCTACTTGGCCGGACGGCTCACTTTGAACTAGCAAGTTAACTGAACAAGCTTGTGAATGGTATAACCAATAAGGTAATAAAATAATATTGCTAATAATTATTGATATATCATCGAACACACACACACACAAAAAAAAGGGGGGGGGAGGAGGAGGGGGGATGGAAAGGAGGTGGAGGGGTATGATAGGTAATGTCTGGTGTTTCTCCTCATTCTTCTTATGATGCGGTCGAGGCTGCGGTCAAGCTTATTGTAGACAGTTCCAACTCAGCGTTAATTTGACGACTCTGGGGTGCTGCTGGTCCGTGTCCTGTCTCTAAAATGGAGAGAATTCCCCCCTCCCAAGAAGAGTGCATCTGTTTCTATCATAGCCAAATTGATTCTCTCTCAACCCCTGGGATATCTGTCTGAGCCAACCGTGGCGTCCAGACTTTTAGAAAATTGGTGCCAGTGTCGTTAACTAAACTCGTTAACTTCTCCATCTGGCATATAAACCACATTCGATTCCGAATCTTTGGAATAGTTGGGATGTTGGGGCGTTTCCATAATGCTGCAATCTTGCACCGCGTGGCTATTGCAAAATGTGCGATTAGGTTATTATTTGCCATGGTAAGGCCCATTAATTGTCTGGTATTTCGAGGTCGAAAATCCTCTGAATCCAATTTCAAATTGATCCCATATTGGGGAGATCCACGGGCAGGACCACAGCATATGTTCAGGTCTGCTGTTCCCCCGCACTGTCTTGGGCACAGCGGGGAGCAACCCGGCACAAACCTTGATAATTTCAGCGGGGTGAGATACCATCTCATAAGGACTTTATATGCGTTCTCCTTGAGAGTGTAGCAGATGGAGCTTTTTGCTGTTGCTAGAAATATAGCATTCCACTCCTCATCTTCAAAGATTTCCCCCAAATATGATTCCCATTGGGATCTGAAGGAGGGTACTTGTTGCCCCTGTGTAGCTGAACCGATCACTTCTCCATATAACTGCCAGACAGAGCTTTTCGAAGGATGTCAATGGGGGATATGGGTCAAATTTATTGTAGAATGCTCTGACCTGGAGATATCTAAAAAATTCTGAGTGAGGCATGTCCTTTTCTAGTCTGATATGATCGAATGTTTTAATCTTCCTATTATAACCCTCCAGGTCTTTAATTCGTTTTTAACCTTTTTGCTTCCAGATTAAGATATTACTACACTGGCGACACACTTTATTCGAGCTCGGCTAGTCCCACGAATTCGGGTATACCCGGGTGTATTGAGGTTTGTGACTGTTTTCTGCCCGAGTGCATTGAGGTATTTTCCAAGCAGGGATTGAAGCATTTTATTCCCGCTGGCTGCAATACTGCACAGTATATATATATATATATATATATACTGCATTACAATTCATGAATTTATGCCATCTGGTAGACACGCGAAGCATTGCAGCCTATTAAATCCTAATCATTATCATTTAACAGATCAGCCGCCCGTCAGCCAGGCATGAACCCAGGCTGGGAAGGCAAACGCAACGGGGCTTGTCAGAGGTGAGGAGCGGCGCATTCCAGGTATCTGCCAGGTACATACTGGGTATTTGCTCGAATAAAGTGTGTCGGTGCAGTACCTATTAGGCCCAGAGCGAACATAGAATTGTTCAATAAGGGGGTCATCATGGTATGTTTTGTCGTGAGGGAATGCCTCATCTTATTTGCCTCCCAGATTGATAGTGAGTTGGTTATTGAGGAGAGCGGTGTGGCAGCGATGTGGCAGGGAATTTTTGCGCTGTTTTGGGCAACCAAATCAAGCTGCGAAGTTCCAATGGGGAACAGGCAGCGCTTTCAAGCTCCACCCTGCGTTTCGAATTTGGGTTGGATTGCCATTGAACAATTTGACTTAATTGTGCCGCTTTGTAGTATGATAACAGACAGGGCACTGCTAGTCCGTCCGCCAATACAGGTCTTTTCATATTCAATTTATTTACTCTCGGTTTTTTTCCTCCCCATATAAAATTAGATATCTCAGATTGAAGTGAGAGTAAATCCTTCATTTTGAGTGGTACGGGCAGTGTTTGGAAGAGGTAGAGGATACGGGGGGAGTAAATTCATTTTAACGCTATGTATCCTACCTATCCAGGAAATTCTCAGAGTGGTCCATCTGTGTAAATCAGATTTTAGAGTCCGAATCAGATTGGGATAATTTGCTTTATAGATGCCTATAATGTCTTTAGTGATGTGGACTCCCAGGTATTTGATACATTTCTTTTGCCAATTAAATTTGAAATTCAGTTGTAATAGTTTCTCAGTATGTCTAGGGAGATTGATGCTAAGAGCCTCAGATTTAGACTGGTTTATTTTGAACCCTGAGATCCTCGAGAATCTGTCTAACAGGTCAAATAAATTTGGGAGGTGAGGGGTTTTGTAACAATCAAGAGGATGTCATCTGCATACAGGGCCGCTTTATGAGATTGTGAGTAAGCGTTCAACCCCGAGATGTCTGGATTGCCTCTGATTTGTGCCGCCAGTGGTTCGATACAAAGGGTGAATAAGTGAGGAGATAGTGAGCAACCCTGTCTCGTGACACTCTTTATTTGAAATGGCAGTGAGGGGTAGCCCTGATGTATGACCCTGGCGGTAGGGCCTGAGTAAAGTGCAAGAATCACCTCACTCATCCAATCTCCAAAGCCAAATGCCGCAAGCGTCTCCTTTAGATAAGGCCAGTCTATCCTATCAAAAGCTTTTTCTGCATCCAGACTTAATAACATACTTTTGTTTTAATAGCCAATTCTATCAGATCAATAAATCGTCGGGTATTATCCGCTGCCTGCCTACCTTTAATAAAACCAACTTGATCTGGGTGTATAAGTCTGGTAGGATATGACAGAGTCTATTGGCCAGTGATTTGGCGTATAATTTAATATCTTTATTAATTAACGAAATTGGCCTGTAGCTTTTGCAGTCCAGCGGATCCTTACCAGGCTTATGAATTAGGGATATGGACGCCTGCAACATCTCCCTGGGGATGGCAGCTCCCGCTAAAATTGCGTTAAACACTTGGAGCAGCCTCGGGGCGAGCAGTTTGGCAAATGTCTTGTAATATAACCCCGAAAAGCCATCCAGCCCAGGAGCCTTTGATGGTTTCAGTTCTTTAATAGCCTGTGAGAGCTCCTCAATAGAGACGTCTGCACATAGGGCCTCTCTATCTGTATCTGTCAATCTCCTTAGGTTTGAGCTGGCTAGGAAATCTCGCAATGCCCCATTCATTTTGGGGTTATGGGCCACCTCCCTATTATATAAAGATTCATAGAATGAGCCAAATTCTTCTACTATTTTCGTCGGGTTGGCTGTGGTGGTCCCAGATTTTAAGCGTATGGCTGGGATGTTATATTTAGACTGCCTGTCTCGTAGCATACGCGCCAGCATTGTGTCCGGTCTGTTTGCTTTTTCGTAAAATTTCCTCTTAGACCAACTCAGTGAATTATCAGCTCTGGAAGTCAATAGGAGATTTAACTCAATTTTGGTGTCTTTTATATCTTGTAGGGATTGAGGATCTGAGTTGTTTTTGTGTTTTAAAGAGAGGGAATGCAATTTAGATTGGAGCGTGATAATTTTGGCATCTCTCTCTCGTTTCTTTTGGCTGTGATATTAATTAGTGTGCCTCGCAGTGTTGCTTTATGAGCCTCCCATAATACTAGGTGGGAGTTGACCGAGCCTAGATTAATATGGAAAAATTGTTTTATTTCATTACCAATAGCCTCACATATTTAAGGGATTTTTAGTATTGATTCATTGAGTTTCCAGTTCGCTCCAGGTCTAACAGCCTGAATATTGTTGCACCTGAGCTCTATCGGTGCGTGGTCTGACCATGAAATATCATGGATCCCAGCCCGGGAGACCATAGGAACCAGTTGACATGAGACAAAAAAGTAATCAATTCTGCTGTATGAGCTATGTGGATGGGAGTAAAATGTGTAGTCTCTATCTGTTGGTGTAACTCTCTCCAGATGTCGGTTAATTGATTGGCTTTGAGGTCTCTGCGAAGCGAGATCCCAGCTCCCTTGTTATATGCATCTGTCCCTCCTGATCTGTCCATATGTGGTTGCATGACCATATTGATATCTCCCGCGAGCAGGACACTCCCCCTAGCTGTGTAGTTTAGAATCTTAAAGAAGTGATAGAAGAAGGACGCATCCTGCTCGCAAGGGGCATACACAGAGGCCAGGGTGATATATTTGCCTCGGATTGTGCCAGTGATAATTATATACCGACCATGTGTGTCCCGTTTGGTTGACTGCAAGACAAATGGAGTCTTATTTCTAACTAATATGGCCACCCCCCGTTTTTAACGGAGGCTGAGGACAAGTAAACCTGGAAAAACTCTCTATCTAGGAATTTAGGGGTATTTTTTCTACTAAAATGTGATATCTGCTTGTTTCCTTTTATAATCTGAGAATGCTAACTTTCTTTTGGTTGGGTTATTAAAGCCCTTAACATTATGGGATTTCATAGTGAACACCATCATATAGTGATTGTGTGTCGTAGCAGCTTAACGTTCGTCCACTCACCTGAGTTGTCTTTCTTCGAACCGAGTAAGACCTTGTCTGAGCTATGTACCTGATCGATAACACCCCTGTCGCACCTGAATTGATATCTCCTGCTGTGTGGAGATTGAGGGGGGATGGGGCGGGGGAGGGCGGAGGGAAAAGGAAGGTAAGACAAAACACAGGAGAATACAAAAGGAAGAAAACTTATATTAAACAAAAGAAACAGATCAAATATAAAATCACAAAAAACAAAGGAAAACAAGAGCCCGACTCGGGAGCCCCCGAGTGTGGCTCTTCCGCCAAAGGGAGTGGGCAGCTGTCCCAGCATTCTTTTCCTGGTGGGACCTGCCCTCCCTGGGACTTGTAAGCGATCCCTTGCTTTCAGGGACCGAAATGGAAACACCTGCGCGCCGACATGGGTAATCCCACCGGCGCCATTCCGTATGAACAGCAGACTTTCTGCACAGCTCGTCACTGGTAACTATAACAAGATCTTATATATAGTCAACATTAGAGAACTTTCCCCCATTGCCTAAGTGCAGCCCTTGGGGACAACAGTATAAACAAACTAAACTATGTGAACAATTAACCAGAGCGAAGATAACTAACTTTAACCTGGATGAGAACCTACATGTACCTGACCCTATGCTTATTACTGCCCTCTGCTTTATATGTTACCCTTTTTACGCTGGTGAGAGTGAACTATAATTAACTACCCATTCCTAGAGCCTAGTATGTGTATTGCGGGGGAGGAGATATGTTTAACTTCCAATATTTCTAATATATCTAACTATAATAAATCTATAGCTACTAGTGGGGCTGTGAGGTGTGTGTGGTAGTAGGCTGGGGGTAATAATGTTGTTGCTACTAATCTTGGAATGGATTGCCTAGGGCTAGCTTTCTCCATCTACCCTTGCCTCCTTCCCCCCGACCCTGTATCCCCTCTCCCTCAAACCCCTCTCCCCTTCGCTCCTTCTTTCCTCCTCCCCCCTCCCTCCCTCTTCCCCCCCCCCTTTCCCCTCCTCTTTGGTTGGGGATTGTTAGGTGTCGGTAGGGGCCTTGAAAGGGCAGATTCGACCCTCTTATATTATGTGAAGGGTGCCGCAGCTTTCGGTCAATGCCCGCGGATTATGCCCCTTTCGCCTGCCACTGTGTCCCCTACGGGACCGTGAGCTGTGTTGTTCCTCCTTGATAAGGCTCGCTCTGCCATCTCTCCTTGCGCAATCCGGCGATGTGACATCATTTGCAGGCGCCGCTGCCTCGAGTGCCAGTATCAAAGTCTCGCGAGATGGTGGAGCTTTTCGTTGACGTCATCCAGATAGCCCGCGAAAGTCAGAGGATCTCCCGCCTGCCGTGAGGAAGGAGCAAGGTAAGATGGGCGCCGATCAAAAAACACATGCGGGTCGTAGATAGAGTTATTGGGCTATCCATCCGCTGCCAGTGCTCAGAGGGGGAGCGAGCTTCATCCAGTTTCGTTCCGGCCGGTTGGTTCTCATTGCCTCTTTTCAGGTAATATTGTCCGAATCACTGAGAGACTAGTATTTCGTGTGATTCACTCAAGGGGAGCTGGCAGCTATCTCTGTAGCACGGACCTCCGCATGGACGGTACCTACTTTGCTCCACGTGGGAGCCGGGACGCCATCTTTGGCTGCCGTCAGCCTAGGAGGGCTTAGAGAAGGCTCCAAAACACCCACACGTTTGAGGAAATCCTCGCCATCAGCCACGTTCTTGAGGGTGTGACCTACCCCATTTTTTAACACGAGCAGGGCACAGGGGAACAGCCAACGATAACGTACATCTTGGTCTCTTAGGGTTGTTGTTACGTGGGCTAGAGCTCGCCTTTTAGCCAGGGTAGCAGGGGACAGGTCCTGGAAAACTTGGAATTTAATCTGCTGGAACTCCATGACTTTGGTTTTTCTGGAGATTCTACAGGTTTCCTCCTTGACACGGTAGTGATGGAAGCGAATCACTATATCCCTGTCCAGTATGAGATCCCCTCCAGCCTTGTCTGGGAATAGATGTTCCAGCCAGCTTGTTGAGAATTCTTCAGGATCGGTGATAGATTCGGGTACTCCCCGCAGCCTAATATTGCATCTCCGATCCCTGTCCTTGCCGTCCTCTATTTTGTCCTCCAGTATTCTGACTTGTCCGTTAGCGTATTAATTTGAGTTTGTGTATGTGCTGGGGCCCCTGCTGTCTCATCCGATTTGGACTCCAGGGCATCAGTCCTCTCTCCCAGCGCATCCACATCCTTTCTCAGGGCCCACAGCTCGGATTTAAAGAATTTCTTCATGTGGGTACAAAATTCTTTCATGTCCTTGCGCCGCATGATTTCATGATCCTCCGGTTCAGGATCATCATCCGCAATCTCCATCTCTGGGTCTGAACAGGTTGGTGGTGCTGGGGTCCCTGCTTTACTTGTTTTTGGTGGCTTCTTACTTTTAAAATAAGTGGTGACTGGCTGTTTTTTTTCCATAGAGCTTTGCCCGTTGCCATTCCTATGTGTTTAGGGGCACTTTCGTGGAGGAATAGATAACGATCACCCGCTGTTGCTGCAACAATTTGATTTAAAGGCGCCGGTGGGAACGGAGCTCTGCCACTAAGCCTCCATTCACCTTCCCATCGCGCATGTGCCCCCCTAACCATCTCTTTAAGAAGATATCCATTTCTTTATGTTGAGAATAGGTTGAGTCTTCCCACTTCAACAGGTTGATTTTCCCCATTTAAATTTACTTATTGTTACAAGAGAGGTCTGGTAATGATAGACTGAGATTTAAATTCTACACCGGCCTAAGAGAATGTCAGTCACAGTAAACATTGCAGAATCCTCGAAATTAATTTTCAGGGTTACAAGAGGCCGTATGTATTTATGTATGTATATCTTTATATAGCAAAAAACAGAATAAATGCTGCACACCAAAAACTGAAAATTGGAACGGATACTTGCTGTTACCGGTGCTCCTGATCCAGGGGAGTCCCTGTCAATGAAAGACTCCAAGGTCAGCAAAAAACGGAAGGTTCGGGGCTCTACGGATTTAAAGAATTTATTATATAAAATACACAACGTTTCAACCATCAAAAAGTGGTCTTTCTCAAGTGAAGATAGCATACACAATAAAATGTCCACAATATATAGCCCCCAACCCAGGTGAAAATACCTAAAAGGATACGGTAACTCTCCAGTGAAATGTCTCAGTCCATGGTGCCTGGCGCTTGCATGCGCACATCCGGGTCCCCGTCGTCTTCAAATGACGTCATCTGTCGGCGGTCCCGCCTCCCTGTGAATCCTGTAGACTCTACATCTGAGAATCTTGGTATCCCTTCTGATGCGCATGCGCGAGCGCTCATCAAGGTCCGCCAATCTTCCCGATGACATCATCACGTAATAACGTGATCTCCGATTGGTCCCTCTGATGGTTGAAACGTTGTGTATGTGATATAATAAATTCTTTAAATCCGTAGAGCCCTGAATCTTCCGTTTTTTGCTATCTTTATATAGCGCCATTTATGTACACAGCAGTAATATACGACCTAATAATATAACATAATGGGAATAAGCTCTTCAATAGGAAAGGGGATCCCGGCTCCAAGGAGCTTACAGTCTAAGTGGTAATTAGGCAGAACTTACAGAGACAGAAGGAGGGTGTTCTGGTAAGTGCATCTGCAAGGGTTCAAGGTCCGTGCATCTGTGATGTATAGAATCAGCCACAGAGCTACCCATATGCTTTGTTAAAGAAGTGTGTTTTTAGATAGGCCTTAAAGGTGGAGAGAGAGAGAGGGCCAGTCGGATGTATAGGGGAAGGACATTCCAGAGGTGTGGGGTAGTGAGTGAGAGGTTTTAGGTGGGAGAGGGCTTTAGATACAAAAGGGTTAGACAGAAGACATCCTTGAGCAGAACACAAGAGTCGGGCAGGTACTGTATATAGCGATTAAATTAGGGCTGAAATGTAAGAAGGGGCAGAAGAGTATGTAGCTTTAAACGTGAGCAGGATAATTTTGCAAGTAATTAGGGATCTGATAGGAAGCCAGGAGAGAGATTTCAGCAGGAGAGACACTGAGAAAAATGTAGGAAAGAGTAAAGTTATTCTAGCAGCAGCATTAAGGATAAATTGTAGGGGAGACAGGTGAGAGGCAGGAAGGCCGGACAGTACAAGGTTGAGTATTCGTGACAAGGGAGGGCCCGCATTAGAGTTTTAGCAGTAGAGGGACAGCGGTAAGGGTGTATCTTTGCAATCTTACAGAGGAAAAAGTGACAGGTTTTAGCTACATTGTGTATGTGAGAGGAGAATGTATCGAAGAAGTCAAATGTGATCCCTAAGCAGTGGGGATTCTGGGTGTATAATAGTGCTGCCAATAGTAATATTGGGGGCAGTATGGCCAGGCTTGGGGGGAAGTATGAGGAGCACCGTCTGGAATATGTTAAGTTTGAGTCAGCGGAGGGCCATTCAGGTTGATATAGCAGAAAGACATTTGGAGACTTTGGTCTGTACAGCAGGTGACAGGTCAGAGGTTGAAAGGTACATTTGTGCGTCATCAGTATAGAGGTGATATTTGAACCCAAGAGATGTTATAAACTCACCTAGAGAAAGTGTGTAAAGAGAGAACAGAAGTCAGAGGACAGAGCCCTTGGGTACACCCACAGAGAGATTGACAAAGGTGGAGGTGGTGTTGGCAAATGAAACACTGAAAGTACGATGGGAGAGGTAAGAGGAGATCCAGGATAGAGCTTTGCCATAGATACCAAGAGTATGGTGAATGTGAAGTGGAAGAGGGTGATCCACAGTATCAAAGGCTGCAGAGAGGTCGAGTAATATGAGGAAAGTGTAATGATCTTTGTCTTTTGTTGCATGGAGGTCATGAATTATTTTGGTGAGGGCTGTTTCAGTGGAGTGAGCAGTGCGGAATGGTAGATTTCTGAACACAAATGCATTTGTGGACAGATAAAGTGACCATTTAACTAAAGATGATCTGGAAAAGGCTTGTGGGTCTTGGTTTTGCAAGGAAACATTTTTAGGTTACTGTAGACAAAGGGTATCCAATTATGTTCTCTGGAAACTCCCCCACACTAAATGTCTTCAGATAATCAATGGGACTGCAATTGTTAAATAAGAGTTAAACATTTCTGAGAGATTGCAGGCTCAGGCCTCTATTTTTCCTATTCATGTTCAATGTGCTTATTTTTATTTCTTTCAACTTCATTCTTTCCCCACATCCTTTCTTTTCTGATCTATTTTAACACTCTGTTCCTAATTCACTGCTTGAATCTGCCCACAGATGGGAATGTTGTGGGGCTTGGATACTCAAATATGTTGACCATCCTCAGAGAGTGCTTTGGAATCCCACTGTGTTCTGGCCAAAAATGGGTACCTGGATCATCAGGAATGAACGGTGAGTAAGGCTCCCACAAAACACATTAGGAACCACCATAGATTTCGATGGACCAGCAATAGTGTGTGAATAGACTTCTAGTTTTGAAAGTTCTGTACCCACTATTATATTAAAGGATATTACAACCTACAACAAGTCTACAGTATATATCTTCAGAATCAATGCCAATACTAGTGGGAAAAAACTTAGACAAAATGTTTAACACTTTAAACAATTACCCTAAATTATTTACTTATATGATAAACCATCTCCATGTAGTACCACAGCCCCATCATTGCTATTATGAATGTTAAAATAATATTGTATATACAAATAATATTATAATTATGTAGTAAAGAAAAATGAATTGCTGTTACATAAATGTATATACTGTATGTCATAATTGTGGATTTGAACTAGAAAAGCATCACAGGGCACTGCAGATTTTTATTCTATTTATTGCCAATTGGTGGTGTGCGTTTCTACCTACATAGGTCTTAATCATGTGAGAAAGTGGCATAAGATAAACATCATATAGTGTCTCGTAAGTAGTCCACATAATCCCCATAACACCCTCTGTTAATTATCCATTAATCAGCTTCATCCCTGCAGTTACTATTCTGTATAAAAATTTCTTTACATTTGAAAACACCATTTTAGTTACAAAAGACAGGAACAGTCATGGGGAGCAACGTGGCCCCTTCGTATGGTAACCTTTTTATGTCTGATTTTGAGGAGAAATTCATTTTTCACATGATATATTACAGTATACGAAACATTGCACCAAATAGTTTAAAAATCCGCAGTGCCCTGTGATGCTTTTCTACTTTCATGTACTGTATCTTGGATCACATACAGGCTATCCCTGATTGCAGGAGCACCGGTAACTATATTTATTTTTTTATTTTTATGGAGTGCAGCAGATCTCACTATTTTTCATTGACTATCCTGTTTGATACTGCTAGCACCCGTGGGTTACTTCTGTAACAGACTTATATAGGTAATAAATAACTGTGGATTTTCCATATGTAAGAAAAAAACATTTAATTAATAATATAAAGCAAAAAAAAAAATGTTAAATAAAAGGTTTAAACTTGTTTAAACAAAATACTAAAACATATTTTAATTACTACTGTCCGGTTGGTGAATTGTCCTTACAGATCCTTATTAGCCTTTGCAACACTGGATAGACCCTCTACTGACAAATTAATTTCCTACAAACCTATAGAGTTGTTAATGTCTGTATTATAATTTGTTTTTTTGGAACAGGAGAAGCCGGCGATGCAGGAAAACAAGGACAAAAAGGTGAGGGCTCCAGAAAAGCGCGTCCTCAGGGAAGTTACAGACAGTGACCTCTGTATTAGAATGGCTAGGTATGCTCTTGGAAAAAGAAAACACATAATAGTGGAATAATGTTTGAAACCATTTTGAAACTTATTTAAGCAAGATACTAAAAAATATTTTAATTACTACTGTCCTGTTAGCAATGTGTCTGCTCAGGAATTAGCTACGTCATACACAGACCTTCTGATGTAACAGAGGCTGTATAAAGAAAGTGATGGATACTTACATACAAAATGTACAATCTGACAATGTATATTATTTTTCAGAACAAACGGGATCTAAAAAGGACCACGGAGAGGCAGGACAAACAGGGGAAAAAGGTCGGTTGTAGCCCATACTACATGATTTATACACTGGAGAGAACAAAGGGACGGCCCTCTAACCCATGATGAGAACTACACCGGGGAAAATACAGGAGAAGGTTAACATGGGAAGATTAAGATATAGTACACATTCATTCTTGTAGAAAACGGTAGTCCTACCAGACCACACCTCTATACTAACCAGCCCAGTACTTCCATCACTTTCTTAGTCAGTCAGACTTTGATAGTCTGCTTCCAACATAAGGAATTTTGAATATAGAACTTTTAACAAAAATGTATCCATCTATATGGCCCATCTGGTGTCTATTCTGTGGGAAGTAGTTACAGTATGTAAGGCTATAGGCAACAGTAAATAACACATTATATAAATAAATAAAGGAACAAAGAGAAATCACAAGGAGCACATTTGGAGAGCTGGCCCATAGCTTCCTAGGAGTCAAATGGTAACCCTCCTTCTAGTAAAAGTCAATCCTCCTTACAGATACTTATTAGCCTTTGCAACACTGGATAGACCCTCTGCTGATAAATTAATTGCCCACAAACTTATAGACTCATTAACTTTTGTATTATATTTTGTTTTTTTTTGTTCAGGAGAAGCCGGCGATGCAGGAATACAAGGAGAAAAAGGTGAGGGCTCCAGAGAAGCATGTCCTTAGGGAAGTTACAGACAGTGACCTCTGTATTAGAATGGCTAGATATGCCCTTGGAAAAAGAAAACACATAATAGTGGAATAACGTTTGAAAACATTTTTAAACTTGTTTAAGCAAGATACTAAAAATATTTTAATTACTACTGTCCTGTTAGCAATGTGTCTGCTCAGGAATTAGCTACGTCATACACAGACCTTCTGATGTAACAGAGGCTGTATAAAGAAAGTGCTGGATACTTACATACAAAATGTACAATCTGACAATGTACTGTATATTATTTTTCAGAACAAACGGGATCTAAAAAGGACCATGGAGAGGCAGGACAAACAGGGGAAAAAGGTCGGTTGTAGCCCATACTACATGATTTATACACTGGAGAGAACAAAGGGACAGCCCTCTAATCCATGATGAGAACTGCACTGGGGAAAATACAGGAGAAGGTTAACATGGGAAGATTAAGATATAGTACACATTCATTCTTGTAGAAAACGGTAGTCCTACCAGACCACACAGCTATACTAACCAGCCCAGTACTTCCATCACTTTCTTAGTCAGTCAGACTTTGATAGTCTGCTTCCAACATAAGGAATTTTGAATATAGAACTTTTAACAAAAATGTATCCATCTATATGGCCCATCTGGCGTCTGTTCTGTGGGGTGTAGTTACAGTACGTAAGGCTATAGGCAACATTAAATAACACATTATATAAATAAATAAAGGAACAAAGAGAAATCACAAGGAGCCCATTTGGAGAGCTGGCCCATTGCTTCCTAGGAGTCAAATGGTAACCCTCCTACTAGTAAAAGTCAATCCTCCTTACAGATCCTTATTAGCCTTTGCAACACTGGATAAACCCTCTGCTGATAAATTAATTGCCCACAAACCTATAGACTCATTCATTTATGTATTATATTTTGTTTTTTTGGTTCAGGAGAAGCCGGCGATGCAGGAATACAAGGACAAAAAGGTGAGGGCTCCAGAGAAGCATGTGTCAGGGAAGTTACAATACAGACAGTGACCTCTGTATTAGAATGGCTAGATATGCCCTTGGAAAAAGAAAACACATAATAGTGGAATAACGTTTGAAAACATTTTTAAACTTGTTTAAGCAAGATACTAAAAATATTTTAATTACTACTGTCCTGTTAGCAATGTGTCTGCTCAGGAATTAGCTACGTCATACACAGACCTTCTGATGTAACAGAGGCTGTATAAAGAAAGTGATGGATACTTACATACAAAATGTACAATCTGACAATTTATATTATTTTTTAGAACAAACAGAATCTAAAGGGGCCCCCGGAGAGGCAGGACAAACAGGGGAAAAAGGTCGGTTGTAGTCCATACTTCATGATTTATACACTGGAGAGAACAAAGGGACGGCCCTCTAACCCATGATGAGAACTACACCGGGGAAAATACAGGAGAAGGTTAACATGGGAAGATTAAGATATAGTACACATTCATTCTTGTAGAAAACGGTAGTCCTACCAGACCACACCTCTATACTAACCAGCCCAGTACTTCCATCACTTTCTTAGTCAGTCAGACTTTGATAGTCTGCTTCCAACATAAGGAATTTTGAATATAGAACTTTTAACAAAAATGTATCCATCTATATGGCCCATCTGGCGTCTGTTCTGTGGGGAGTAGTTACAGTATGTAAGGCTATAGGCAACATTAAATAACACATTATATAAATAAATAAAGGAACAAAGAGAAATCACAAGGAGCACATTTGGAGAGCTGGCGCATAGCTTCCTAGGAGTCAAATTGTAACCCTCCTTCTAGTAAAAGTCAATCCTCCTTACAGATCCTTATTAGCCTTTGCAACACTGGATAGACCCTCTGCTGATAAATTAATTGCCCACAAACCTATAGACTCATTAATTTTTGTATTATATTTTGTTTTTTTTGTTCAGGAGAAGCCGGCGATGCAGGAATACAAGGAGAAAAAGGTGAGGGCTCCAGAGAAGCATGTCCTTAGGGAAGTTACAGACAGTGACCTCTGTATTAGAATGGCTAGATATGCCCTTGGAAAAAGAAAACACATAATAGTGGAATAACGTTTGAAAACATTTTTAAACTTGTTTAAGCAAGATACTAAAAATATTTTAATTACTACTGTCCTGTTAGCAATGTGTCTGCACAGGAATTAGCTACGTCATACACAGACCTTCTGATGTAACAGAGGCTGTATAAAGAAAGTGAGGGATACTTATATACAAAATGTACAATCTGATAATTTATATTATTTTTCAGGGCAAACGGGATCTAAAGGGGCCCCCGGAGAGGCAGGACAAACAGGGGAAAAAGGTCGGTTGTAGCCCATACTACATGATTTATACACTGGAGAGAACAAAGGGACAGCCCTCTAACCCATGATGAGAACTGCACAGGGGAAAATACAGGAGAAGGTTTACATGGGAAGATTAAGATATAGTATACATTCATTCTTGTAGAAAACGGTAGTCCTACCAGACCACCCCTTTATACTAACCAGCCCAATACTTCCATCACTTTCTTAGTCAGTCAGACTTTGATAGTCTGCTTCCAACATAAGGAATTTTGAATATAAAACTTTTAACAAAAATGTATCCCTCTATATGGCCCATCTTGCGTCTGTTCTGTGGGGAGTAGTTACAGTATGTAAAGCTATAGGCAACATTAAATAACACATCATATAAATAAATTAAGGAACAAAGAGAAATCACAAGGAGCGTATTTGGAGAGCTGGCCCATAGCTTCCTAGGAGTCATATGGTAACCCTCCTAAAAGTAATAGTCAATCCTCCTTACTGATGCTTATTAGCCATTAAAACACTGGATAGACCCTCTGCTGATAAATGAATGGCCCAAAAACCTATAGAGTCATTTTTTTTGTATTATATTTAGTTTTTTTTGGTATAGGAGAAGCCGGCGATGCAGGAATAAAAGGACAAAAAGGTGAGGGCTCCAGAAAAGCACGTCCTCAGGGAAGTTACAGGCAGTGACTTCTATATTAGAATGCCTAGATATGCCCTTGGAAAAAGAAAACACATAATAGTTGAATAACGTTTGAAACCATTTTGAAACTTATTTAAGCAAGATACTAAAAAATATTTTAATTACTACTGTCCTGTTAGCAATGTGTCTGCTCAGGAATTAGCTACATCATACACAGACCTTCTGATGTAACAGAAGCTGTATAAAGAAAGTGATGGATACTTACATACATAATGTACAATCTGACAATTTATATTATTTTTTAGAACAAACAGGATCTAAAGGGGACCCCGGAGAGGCAGGACAAACAGGGGAAAAAGGTCGGTTGTAGTCCATACTTCATGATTTATACACTGGAGAGAACAAAGGGACAACCCTCTAACCCATGATGAGAACTACACAGGGGAAAATACAGAAGACAATTAACATTGGAAGATTAAGATACATTATAGGCTAAAGATGGTAAAATATGGGTATTATTGAAATACCTGCTCTCTGATTGGTTAAAATGCCGGGCATTATCCAATCAGTAATGGCCCGGAATTTTTGGCACCCTGCCAAGTTTTTCAGCCAATCAGCTTTCAGTTTTCATTCACAAAGAACAAAATTTGCTGTTAGACAGGGGAGGTGATTGGACAGAAGGCACCAGCAAGGCACTCATTCTTCCCTCACCCTTCCTGCAGAGAGCTCCGTACAGAAAAGGGAGGGGAAAGGTTTGTGCGTTTGTGTTTTGTGGGTGTAAAGGGGCCAGCAGAGTGTTTTATTAGGATGTGTGTCTTTTGTTGGTGTGTGTTTTGTGACTGTAGAAGGGGCAGCAGAGCCTTGTTGGTGTGTTTCTGCTGTGTGTGTTTTGTTGGTGTAGAAGGGGAGCTGCAGTGTGTGTGTCTTCAGTGTATGTTTTGTGGGTGGAGTTGGGGTGCAGAGTGTGTTTTTTTGGTGTATGTGTGTCTGCAGTGTGCGGGTTTACAGGGGGCTGCAGTGGGTGTAGGGAGGGGGCTGCTGGTGTGTTTTGTGGCTGTAGAGGTGGCAGTCTGTTTTGTTGATTTGTGTGTATCTCTGCAGTGTGTGTTTTGTAGGTGCAGAGGGTGGGCTGCAGTGTGTGTTTTGTGGGTGGCGGAGGGGTGCATAGTGTGTGTGCTGTGTGTGTTTTGTGGATGTAGAGCTGGCAGAGTGTTGGTTTGTGTGTGTCTGCAGTGTGTGTTTTGTGGGTGTAGAAGGGGTGCTGCAGTGTGTGTGTTTTCAGTGTGTGTTTTGTGGGTGGAGGAGGGGTGCAGAGTGTTGTGTGTATGTGGGTTTACATGGGGGCTGCACTGGGTGTAGAGGGGGTCTGCTGGTGTGTGTTTTATGGATGTAGAGGGGGCATCAGTC
Organism: Ascaphus truei; assembly: GCF_040206685.1. Classification (NCBI taxonomy): domain Eukaryota; kingdom Metazoa; phylum Chordata; class Amphibia; order Anura; family Ascaphidae; genus Ascaphus; species Ascaphus truei. The sequence goes on along the minus strand of NC_134503.1, from coordinate 33,056,732 downwards.
TGTTTTGTTGGTGTGTGTGTCTGCAGTGTGTTTTGTGGGTGTAGAGGGGGGCTGCAGTCAGTGTGTGTAGATGGTGGAGGATGGCTGCTGCAGAGTGTGTTATGGTGTGTGTGTGTGTCTGCAGTATGTTTCTGTGTTTTGTGTGTTTGTGGTTGTAGACGGGGGCTGCTGTGTGTGTGTTTTGTGGGTGTAGAGGAGGGCGGCTGCAGAGTGTGTAGGGGGGACTGCAGAATGTGTTTTTGTATATAGAGGGGGGTTGCAGAGTGTGTATGTGTATAGAGGGGGCTCTGTGTATGTTCAATTTCCTTTTAATAAACTTGCAGTAAAAGCATAAGAATGTAGACAATCATGCTGATAAAAATCAATATGACTACAAAAATGTATCTTTTTTATGAACATTTAAAAAAATATATATATAAGCCTACATTTAGCCTATAATAGTAATAATCCCCTCAGAACATGGCATTACTGGCCAGTAATGCCCTTTTCTTCTGGTATTATTACTTAAATATACATTAATTCTTGTAGAAAATGGTAGTCCTAAAAGACCACACCTCTATACTAACCGCCCAGTACTAACATCACTTTCTTAGTCAGTCAGACTTTGATAGTCTGCTTCCAACATAAGGAATTTTGAATATAGAACTTTTAACAAAAATGTATCCATCTATATGGCCCATCTGGCGTCTGTTCTGTGGGGAGTAGTTACAGTATGTAAGGCTATACGCAACATTCAATAACACATTATATAAATAAATAAAGGAACAAAGAGAAATCACAAGGAGCACATTTGGAGAGCTGGCCCATAGCTTCCTAGGAGTCAAATGGTAACCCTCCTACTAGTAAAAGTGAATCCTCCTTACAGATCCTTATTAGCCTTTGCAACACTGGATAGACCCTCTGCTGATAAATTAATTGCCCACAAACCTATAGACTCATTCATTTTTGTATTATATTTTGTTTTTTTGGAACAGGAGTAGCCGGCGATGCAGGAATACAAGGAGAAAAAGGTGAGGGCTCCAGAGAAGCATGTCCTCAGGGAAGTTACAGACAGTGACTTCTGTATTAGAATGGCTAGATATGCCCTTGGAAAAAGAAAACACATAATAGTGGAATAACGCTGGAAAACATTTTTAAACTTGTTTAAGCAAGACACTAAAAGTATTTTAATTACTACTGTCCTGTTAGCAATGTGTCTGCTCAGGAATTAGCTCTGATGTAACAGAGGCTGTATAAAGAAAGTGATGAATACTTACATACAAAATGTACAATCTGACAATTTATAATATTTTTCAGGACAAACGGGATCTAAAGGGGACCCCGGAGAGGCAGGACAAACAGGGGAAAAAGGTCGGTTGTAGCCCATACTACAGGATTTATACACTGGAGAGAACAAAGGGATAGCCCTCTAACCCATGATGAGAATTACACAGGGGAAAATACAGGAGAAGATAAACATGGGATGATTAAGATACAGTACAGTGGCGGCCGCCTTTATCCTAATGCGGCCGGATCCGCGGCGCTCTGATAATCGCGGGCAGATGTGTTTTTTTTTTTGGTCCGTAGTGAATTGCGTTATTTTAGCGGTCGTGATATTAGCATTTTATTGTCGCTGTCTGCAATACTGCAATACCGTCTAAAAACTCAGGGGGCGTTCGCGAGCTGTTGTCTTGGAAGTCTAATACTTTAGCAGTTCAACCAACGTCAGTATAACGTCTGCGTGTGCGCGTGCAGTAATTGTAAATTTGCATATTTACTGTATACATGCATTTGCAGTGCTGTATGTCTCATTTGAAAATTGTTGAAACGCATAGGCGTGTACAGTACTGTAACAGTGTCACATTTCGGCATCTACAGCGCTCTCCCCTCGCTCGCCCCCGCACACACAGGATAATTTACTGCACTGCAGTGTATTTCAACCTCTTATCTTATCTGCAGTGCAGTACATCTCTCCCACACCATTCCTTTGAATGTGTGTCTTTCTGGTTTCAATCACATTCCTGCTTGACAGCAGATGATTACTGCTCATGCGCCTGTAACTTCACCCACCACTGGTTGCTTGAGTGAGTGACCAAAAAATATATATTTTTTTTTTCTCCTCATGTTTTATTTTTATTTTCTCCACAAGCCTGCAAAAACCATCTTGATATTACGATATTCAATCTGTGCTGTAGCTTTTGACTGTGACCCTGTGCGTTTGCCTGCACATGTGTACTTTTTATGTACTGTATTTGGGGGTGTATGGATCAAATTATTATGATGACCTGCCTTTTGAAATTATGTCATTTCTTTGAACTGCAGTACAACTAATCCTTCCTGCAGCTGTACCCTGTGCCCCCCTCCCCCACGCACACACACAAGGCTCGCTCACGGATTTGAAACTCTTATCGACAGACACCTCTACAGAGTCATTCATTTTCTGAAGCTTGTCGTTGTGTTTTTAATCCGTCCCTAGCCGAGCATCACCTCACTGCGCCTGTGTGTAATCCTCTTTGAGATGGGAGCTAGCTGATTACTGCGCATGACTCACCCAACCCCCCCCCCCCAATCCTTTGAGGCTTTGTTTACGGTAACGCTTTGGAAAATCCCTTCTCGAATTTGATATGTAAATCTGATTTGCACAGCACTGTGAGAATTGAGAGTTAAAAAAACCATTAGCTGATTCATGTTGTTTTGTCATTTTTTTCTTTGGTGTACTGTAGGTGTGGGGGGGGGGGGGGGGTATTTGTCAATGATTATGATTATCATGAATGTAAATAAATATTTATTTTATTTTATCAGGAACAAAAACAATATATAAAAATAATCATGAATAATTCATACTGTTATGCAGTCTTTATTAATTTTTTCTGTCAGATGGAAATTGAGGGCCGGTGGATAATCATGAATTATGCACATTGATAATAATTTTAATTAATAATTTTTAATATATAATAATATATATAGTAATATAATTTTTTCCATCTTTATCTTCTTCCTCGTTCTGGTTACAGTACAGTAGTTCATTGAGAGAGGAGAGGTTTTGTGTACAGTACATCATGACTGCAGTTTAGATACTGTACACTTAACTGTACAAACAGTTCACAGACTGTACACGATACCCCCCCTCTTCCCCAGTCCATCCTTTTTTTCTGAAAAGACAAGAAAACAAAAAATGAGTGCAGTAATGTGCATACTGTATTATGGCATTGTGTGCTGTGTAGTACTGTCAAACTAGTCTATACTGGAACTACTGTATACCGTGACTACTGTTAAATAATTTGTAACCAGGTGGCTGGTGCTGCTCTCTCTGGAAAGAAAAAAATTGAGCAGTTAGGTGCATACTGTATTATGGCATTGTGTACTGTATAGCTACTCCATATTGGACTACATAATGCAGTTAGTACTGTAAAACTAGTCTATACTGGAATTACTGTACTGTATAGTCTGATTACTAGGAATGAAAAAATCTGTGCCATACTTACCTGTATCATACTGTACTTACAATACTACTGTACAGTACTATACTGTACCATACTACCTTCCTGATGCTTGCCCATTACGTGCGATCACAATGGGCAACACAGTCGCAATATGGTCAATATATTTATTGCATCGTTCCACGGTGAGTACATCATTCCAAAAACTCAGTATGCCGTGCCCCAACTCATCCTTTTTGGAGGGTTTCACGACTTTTCGGATATGGTCCTTCAGCTGATGCCAGACCATTTCGATCGGATTGAAGTCTGGCGATCTGTCATTGGAGGGGGAAAAAAAGGACAATTAGTTTAAGAGATACAGTACACAGTAAAAACAGTGGGGAAAAATGAGACACGGTTACCGCACTTACTCCCCTGGCGTCTTCACCCAGTTGATACCGCGCTCAAGGATATGCGCTGTTGACGCAGTGTGCTTCGGCTCGTTGTCCTGGTAGAAACGGTGACCATCCGAGAACTCATGTGTGATGTATTCCACAATCTCAGGCACAATTTTGTCTTGGAAGAAAGCTTTATTCATGATTCCTATAACAAGAAAAGAAAAGTGCTCAAAAAACTGCACACTAGTACAGTACAGTGCGTAAGGCTACATTATATTTGATATATTTTACCTTGAAAGATGACAATGCATCCTGGTCCACGCCTAGAGATGGCACCCCACACATGCATCTTCACTGGGTGTTTTGGACGCGGCTTCATAGATATGCGACCTTTTTTGTGGAATGCAAAGGTGGCAAATCTCTCCAGCGAAACAGTAGACTCGTCAGTGAAGTTGCAATCCTGGAAAGTTTCTCTACTGTCGATCCATGCCTGGGCCTGAACCACTCTTTTGATTTTGTTAACGTCCCTTATCATGGGATACGCTCTGTAATGACAAGGAATAAATAATTTTATAGGTACAGTACAGTTTCTTAAACAACACTTTTACCTCCTGTACTGTCCAGTACTAACCTCACACGTCCATATTTTCATCCAATTCTGCGTCTCATCTTCTTTATGCTGGTCTCAGATACAGTGAGATTGTGATTTTCCTGCAGAGTGTATTTGACCCTTAATGCACTCTTCTCATCATTCTCCTCACTTATTTTGTCGACCAGAAGAGTTGTCTCCCTACAATGTACAGAAAAACAACAATCCGGTAAGTTGCAGTGCAGTAGGCCACAAGCACAGCACATTATTTGCAGTAAAAAAAGTATACAGTGAGATATTGTTCTATTAATATGCAGCAATATAAACAATATACAGTATATACTGTTGTTATATAAATATACCGAAATAACTATAAAATTAGATACAGTAGATCTACACAATATATTGTTCTATTAATATGCAGCAATATAAACAATATATATACTGTTGTTATATAAATATACAGAAATAACTATAAAATTAGATACACTAGATCTACACAATATATTGTTCTATTAATATGCAGCAATATAAACAATATACAGGTAAACCCCGTTATAACGCGACCCGTTATAACGCGATTCAGTTATAACGCAGTTTTCCCGTGGCTCCCGTTTAAAAAAAAAAAAAAAAAAAAATTAAATTGACATTTTTTTTTGCACACTGCACACACTGCACACACTGCACACACACTGCTCACTGCTCACACTGCACACACTGCACACTGCACACTGCTTACTGCACACAGCACACACTCTCACTGCTCACACTGCACACTGCACACAGCACACACTCTCACTGCAGCACACACTGCACATACACTGCTCACTGCTCACACTGCACACAACACACACTCTCACTGCACACACTGCTCACTGCTCACACTGCACACTGCACACAACACACACTCACTGCACACACTGCTCACACTGCACACTGCACACTGCACACAGCACACACTCTCACTGCCCACACTGCACACACTATCACTCAGCACTCAGATGTCAGCAGCCCACCCCCCCTCACATGTCAGCAGCCCACCCCCCCTCACATGTCAGCAGCCCACCCCCCCTCACATGTCAGAAGCCCACCCCCCCTCTCACATGTCAGCAGCCCACCCCCCCCTCACATGTCAGCAGCCCACCCCCCTCACATGTCAGCAGCCCCCCCCTCACATGTCAGCAGCCCACCCCCCCTCACATGTCAGCAGCCCACCCCCCCTCACATGTCAGCAGCCCCCCCCCCTCACATGTCAGCAGCCCACCCCCCCTCGCCATGGGAAGATGATAGGTGCAGCCCCACAGACGAGGATACCACTCCTCTTCTATATACCACTTCTCTTCTATATACCACTCCTCTTCTATATACCACTCCTCTTCTATATACCACTCCTCTTCTATATACCACTCCTCTTCTATGTACCACTCCTCTTCTATGTACCACTCCTCTTCTATGTACCACTCCTCTTCTATGTACCACTCCTCTTCTATATACCACTCCTCTTCTATATACCACTCCTCTTCTATATACCACTCCTCTTCTATATACTGTACCACTCCTCTTCTATGTACCACTCCTCTTCTATGTACCACTCCTCTTCTATATACCACTCCTCTTCTATATACCACTCATCTTCTATGTACCACTCCTCTTCTATATACCACTCCCCTTCTATATACCACTCCTCTTCTATATACCACTCCTCTTCTATATACCACTCCTCTTCTATGTACCACTCCTCTTCTATGTACCACTCCTCTTCTATGTACCACTCCTCTTCTATGTACCACTCCTCTTCTATGTACCACTCCTCTTCTATATTCCACTCCTCTTCTATATACCACTCCTCTTCTATGTACCACTCCTCTTCTATGTACCACTCCTCTTCTATGTACCACTCCTCTTCACACACACACACACACACACACACACACACACACACACACACACACACACACCTTTTAGATCAGCTCAGCACATCCTCTCTCCCCGGTACTAAGCCCCGCCCCCTGCATGCTCTGACCTCTCCGGCAGCCGGCTACCGCGCACCGCAAAACCTGGGGGCTGAGCGAGAGAGGGAGGGGGCTGGGAGGGAGAGGGGGGGCTGGGAGGGAGAGGGAGGGAGGAGAGATGAATCGCCGCCATTTTTTAAAACTTTTTATTTATTTATTTAATTAACTGGCGCCCGGCCAGAGTCATCGCGGGCCGCACAGAGAGGCCAGACCGGCCGCATGCGGCCCGCATGTTGTGCAGACCTCTTCCTTCCTTCCCTCTTCACTCCCTCCCGATCAGGCGCGCGGCGGCCATTTTTAAAAAAAACATTAGCGCGACCCTGTTACTAACGCGGTGGTCTTGGGGTGGACCCCGAGGACCGCGCTATAACGGGGTTTACCTGTATATATACTGTTGTTATACTGTATAAATATACTGAAATAACTATAAAATTAGATACAGTAGATCTACACAATATATTATTCTATTAATATGCAGCAATATAAACAATGATAGATATACTGTATTATATAGTTATATAAATATACTTACGCGTTAGTTACCGTTGGTGTCCTCGTTTGTTGTTTGGGGTTTCCGTGTGAATGATAGCACAAGGTGGTTGATTGCACAACGAGGCCAGAAGCAGCTAACCAGCGTTGGATATCTGCAATTCGGTGTCCGCTCATGTACATCTCCTTAATTCTCATGCTGAGATCCTTTGAAATCTTTTTAACAGGCATTGCTGCGAGTAGAAAGATATACAAACACAAGAATGTATATTCGATGTTTAGTCGATGTGTATTCAATGTGCAGTGAATCCACAAAATAGATGGTGTATTTCTATGTTAATGACTCACATTTGAGTACGCCCACTTTCAACACCTGTACCTCGTCGCCATGCATAAAAGGTTACACACTTTGCATAGCCCACCACTCGATGATCTTTATCTGAACTTGCCCTTGTCCAGATACTGCATTGTGCCATCTGCTTCCATGGATCAACCCCGATTCTACGGACGCAGGAACCCACTCGCCTCTGCCGTGCCTGTCATGCAGAAAAGTGAAAGGCAGGAGCCGTTTCCAAGCCAAGGCCAAAGCAACAGGCTAAGGCTAATAAAGAAAACCTTCTGCTGACCCCAAAGGCTAAGGGTTTTAATAGATGTAAGCCTTATTATGTCAAGAAGAAATACGGTGATGTACACACAACGCGAAATAAATGGCAGCCAACCCATCGAACCCGCAGGCCATTTTCTCGTTTATGCTTTGATGATACTGCGGCCACTCTCCCAGAAATCTACAGCCCGTCCTCTCCACTACTCGTCCTCAACGCTGCCGCCGCCCTCGCAGAAACCCACAGGCCATCTTCATCTGCCGCTGGTGCCCCTTAAATCCACGTGTCACTTTCTCCATTGCGCTTAGACGACTCTGCCGTTTCTCGTCCGGAAATCCACAGATCACTTTCTCCATCCATCTTCGACGACGCTGCCTCTTCTCCTCTCCCAGAAATCCACAGGTCACCTCCTCCACCCTTCTTCGGCGATGCTGCCGCTACTCTCCATGTAACCCCCCATCTCATCCTCCGTAGCACCCATCCACCCAGATGTCCACAGCACGCTATGCACAAGAACCAGCTCGTTAGACTGGATGTTGAATGGGATAAGTGTGGATATCCCCGGGAACTCTATTGTGCCGGCAAAGATAGATCTGCTTCTGGAGACCATGCTAAATATGGATCAACGGATGCAGAAGATGGATCAATGGATGGAGAAGATAGAAACTGACATAGCGGGGATACATAATTTGCTCGGTGTTCATGCCCAGGAGCAGGAGGGTGGCATGGATGTGATGAATGGTACCTTCGACCACCTTCCATCAGCAAGCGCACCCCCTCCACCAGAAGATTTTGTGTACATGTATGCCGTTGAGGATGAGGATAACATGACAACCCCGTCAAGACCACGCCAGGAGACAACGCGGCGACCAAGACAAGAGGAAAGCTTCCTCCCAGACAACCTACCCTCGCCCGCCGCCACAAGCACACCCACTCACAGAAGCACACCCGGTCCCAGAACCCAACCGACATACGCTTGCATCGATACGGTGCCCGACATCATCCTGCGCGAGCTGCCACCGGCACTCAGGGAGAAGTATAGGGTGATGAATGCTGGTGTACCCCACAAGTATGCCTTGTTAATTTTTAAGCACCACGTGTCCTACTTGGTGTACTGCGAGTGGGCCTACAAAGTGAACTATGAAGGAAATCGCGAAAAAAGGCGCTTCCTGACAATTTAAGAAAGACTATTGTAGAGGAATGGCGGCGCTTTTTTTCAATTACAGATCCTTTAATGAAAAGCATTTGAAACTGCATTAATGGCATTTTGCGCTATACAAGGCATCGGCCCTGGAAGGACAATGTGGTGGGGTATGCATTTGTGTGAGTGTTCAACTGTTGTTTATTTTTTGTAAATGTTTTGTTCCAGTCCCCAAGGGCCGCAAACAGGCCCGATTTTCAAAGGTTATCCTGAAAACCGGGCCTGTTTTCAGCCCTCGAGGACTGGAGTTGTGCAGGCCTGACTGACTGTTCTGTACACCATCCTACTGTAAATGTTTTGACTTGCTGTACTTTAATAAAGGAGATGTTGCATTTTGCATATTTTATGAATAAAGAATTTTTTTTAATAACACCATACTGTTGTCCTGTACTGTACATGTTTTGACTTGCTGTACTTAAATAAAGGAGATGTTGCGTGTTTTAACTTGTATTTATAAAGAAATGTTTTTACTTACTGTACACACAGGGCCTACACAATTCCAGTCCCAGAGGGCCGCAAACAGGCCCGGGTTTCAAACGTTATCCTTAAAACCGGGCCTGTTTGCGGCCCTCAAGGACTGGAGTTGTGCATACCTGACTGACTGTTCTGTACACCATCCTACTGTAAATGTTTTGACTTGCTGCACTTTAATAAAGGAGATGTTGCGTTTTGTATATTTTATGAATAAAGAATTTTTTTTAATAACATGTGACTGTAAACCATACTGACTGACTGTAAATGTTTTTACTTACTGTACATAAATGTTTTCACTAGCAGTAAACCATACACCTGTTGATGTTTTGAATTGCTGTGCACTTAAAATGTTTTACATTGTACAGTATTTGTAAATAAATGTTTTTGTACTTACTCCACCAATAAAAGAAAATGTTGATTTGTTTTAAATTGTTCCATTGTCTCCTTTGATACTGTAACAAAATACAGTGTTTCTAGAATGTACAGTACTGTCCAGGCATACTGTAGGCATGCTCATTACTGTACATCACAAGAGTATTAAAAAAAATACATGCTGTACGAAGACACATATGTACTGGTATAGAAGACACATATGTATTGGAATACATGTAGAATAAATGCATACTTTTTATTTTCTCGGGTTTGTTATACAGTATACTGTATATAAAAAAGCATTGTATACAGTACGGTCTGAAAACATCAGCATACTGTTTCAGGTATTCTATCCTAATCAATAACAACGGCCACTAAACTGTAGACTCCGGTACGTGGTTTTTTAAATCCGATTCTGCAATGTGCAGGCATTGTTACACAAAGCGATATTATCCATCGAAATCCCTCCATTTGCCGTTTTCCGCATGAGATGACAAAGTTTTCTTTTCTGAGGAAAAATAAATAAAAGATTTACTGTAATGGTCAGTCCCCTAAAGAAGTTCCCAGTCAGTCCCACCAATAATTTTCTCGGGGGGTGTCTCCTGTTCACATGCGCATGCGCTTACCGTCAATGTGATGAAACGCATATGCGTTTCAAGAAGGTTCCAATGCGCATGCGCCTAGCGTTCCACCAATTGTTCAGTATCTACAGTACTGTAGAAGCCGCTGAGCCAATGATATTGCTTACAGGAAAATTGCTTGACTTTTGAATCGCACTGATATTGATATTTTCAAAATAAATAAAACAGAATAAAATACGGCAACATTACTCACCATAGAATTTCAGCTGGCGCCAGACCACTGACAGTCCCGTATTCTTGATCATACACGATGACAGGTGACAGCGGGACTACTACACCTTTAGTCAGCTGATGAGGCTGGAAATCGCTTAGGTACATGAAAGCTTGCTCGAAACTATACGCGAAATCCGGCTCAGGCTGCAGGTATCCGTGCGTGGACAGACAGCAAGGGTTGTCACTGACGGTCGGATCGTTATTGGAAGCCGGTGCTGGTGCTGGCGCATTGCTTGCCAGCGACTGTTGTTTCTTAGTTGGTTTTAACACGACCTTTCGCCTTTTGCCGTCAGCATGATCATAGATACAGGAAAAAACCGGGGATACACACCAATACCCTCCAATAAATTCGGGATCAATACGAAATAAACATGGATCGCTACATAACTTTTTCCTTATTGCACGCTTAAACACATGAGGAGCTGGCGAAAATTTGTAAAAGTCATAGTTTTCGATAAAATACTGATTAATTTGAACAACTGTTGCCATCTTATCATCTGTTGCATTAATCACGGCCCATATTAAATAAGCGTATGTTCTGTCGGGTTTTTGGAACACGGGCTGCACTTGAACACTCATGGCGGCGGGAATCTCTGGACAATAACCAGACCAGAGACTGGTGCTTGTCTTTCTTTAATATGAAAAGCCTAAATTGATCGGAACTGTCCAGTATGTCAGATACATCAGACATTGAAACACGTACACCATCAGTCTCCTTTTCAAGAGGCTCAGACGCAGAGAGATACTCCCGTGACCAGGGGGAACAAGACAACAGATCATCAACATCATATACACGTAGATATGAGTCATCTTCTTCATATGAAGCCCCAAAAAACGGTTCAGAAAAACAAGGCGCTCGGCCAAAAGAAAAAAGAGACAAAAAGAGAAAGATGGACATTTAAATGTTGACAATAACAACGTCATTAACATTTCTGGAACACCATTAAATAATGAAGAAATGAAATTGCTTAACAAGGGCCTGAACTTCGCCTTGAATGACAACTTTGATCTTTTCTCTACTGTTATTGATGTACAGAGATTTATTAGAAAATTATCTTTAAAGAAATGGTTCACTAACAAAAATGACACCCTTAACACCTTGTCTCCACCAGAGGCTCCAAGTTCCAACAGAGAGCCCCTGATGGATACAATGTCGCAAGAACATTTGTCTTTTAAAGATTATACCAGTATACAAGATTTAACAGACTTGCTTGCAGAATATGAGGAAGAACAAGAAGAGGATGTCACCACATTCTTAACACATAGTAAACATTCAGGGTTAAGAAATAAATCACTCTTTTGTCCAACATACAACAAAGGACCGTTTTTAGAAACATTTCAAAAACTAGTTGAACGTGACTTGCAATTATTGGCCAAGGGATACACCTTCTCCAACATAAGACCTGACAACCTCACTAAAATTGAACGTAACACACTACACAAACTAAAAACAAATGATGAGATAATTATAAAAAACGCCGACAAAGGCGGAGCTATTGTAGTTATGTCTAAAGAACAATATTTAAAAGAGGCCATGAGGCAACTCAATGATAGGGTTTGTTACCTTAAATTGGAGAAGGATCCCACTACTATTTACTTGTCTGAACTGAATACTCTCATTGATTTAGGTAGAGAATTGCGGGTATTAACGACTCAGGAATGTCAGTACTTGAGCAATCGTTGTCCAACCATACCGATATTTCACCATCTCCCAAAGATCCACAAATCTCTGGATAGTCCACCAGGGAGACCTATCATCTCCAGCATTGGATCTTTGGGAGATGGCATATCGAGATATGTGGATATCTTTTTACAACCCCTAGTGAGAGCACTCCCCTCCTATCTCAGGGATTCCACTCACTTGCTCACAATGTTAAATGATATCACGTGGTGTCATAATTATTTTTGGGTTACACTAGACGTGACATCTTTATACACGATTATTAGACACGAATTAGGTATCCAAGCAGTCACTCACTTCCTTAACACTTCCAATTTACACACGCCCCAAATCACATTTTTATTAGATTGCATTATTTTTCTCTTACAACATAATTATTTTTTGTTCAATCATCACTTTTATCTTCAAAAACAAGGCACGGCAATGGGGACTTCTTTTGCACCTTCGTACGCGAACTTATATATGGGGTTTTGGGAAAACATTCACATTTTTGGTGTCACTAACCCGTTCCGCAACAACATTATTTTCTATCGTCGGTACATTGACGACCTTATCCTGATATGGAGGGGAGATTACACTACAGGAATTTATCAGTTACCTTAATAACAATGTATACAATTTAAAATTTACTTCATCAACTCACATCAATCATATCAATTATTTAGATATTAATTTATACATTGATACTGATTGCAGAATACAGACAAATCTGTTTCGTAAGTCTAATGCCCGCAATTCTCTCCTCAGGGCCAATAGCAGTCATCCGAAACCACTTCTACGTGGTATACCTATCGGACAATATCTCAGACTAAGAAGGATTTGTTCCACCGAGGAATCCTTTTTGGAAGAATCTGAGATATTGAGTGAGAGATTTAGAAATCGAGGCTACCCTGAGGAACATATTCAATCTGCATTTGAAAGAGCGCTAAACACAGAGCGAGAACACTTATTAAATAAGTCTTCAGACAAATACAAAAACAAGAGACCAAAGGAACCAAATTCAGAAACACCACTTTTTATTACAACATACAGTAATCAGGCAAAATGCATTAAACAAATTGTAGACAAACATTGGAAGGTTTTACAACTAGATAAAGACCTTAACAAATACGTTTCTAACACACCAAGGTTTGTCTACAAAAAGGCGAAAACTATAGGCTATCACTTATCACCGAGTCTATTTGCCTTAGAATCCAGAAACACGAAATTCCCTAAAGGTTTCCACAAATGTGGGAACTGTGCCTATTGCAAGTACGTTACTCCTTTGTCAGAAATTACAAATAAACATACAGGACAGAAATACAGAATCAATCATTTCATGACATGTAACACAAACTATGTAGTGTATAAAATAAATTGTCAATGTGGTAAAATATACATCGGAAGGACGATTCGTCCGTTAAAGATTAGAATTTCAGAGCACTTACGCTCTATTAAAAAGAATAACTTGGAACTACCGGTAGCTAAACATTTTCATGAATGCCCACAAGGTTCGTTAAAAACTTTCACATTCCACGCATTGGAACATATCCCCAAACACATTAGGGGAGGCAACAGAGAATTGATTCTGAATCAGAGAGAAATGTTTTGGATTTATACCCTCGGGTCTCTTACACCCGGGGGTATAAATACCGATTGGGAACTGAAACACTTTTTACAATAAAACTGTCACTGGTATTACAAATATTATATTATATTATGTTATGTACATACTATACATAGATCTATATTTTTCCTTTATCATAAGGTATATGGTTATCTCTTTGTATCTCCTTGAACCTGATTATTAGAATGTATTATACATTGTTCTCTCTCCAATCTAGTTCTGTGTCCTATCAAGTATTATAACTATTGTGTTTCTTTATTAATAACATGTTCTGATGTCCTTTGATAGGATTACATATGTTCACTATTGTTTTTAATATATCTTGCTTGAAACGAGTCACTAACTATTCAGCAAAGATATTAGTGCAATGCTTTCCCTCATTTGTATAAAACTTTCACCTCTGGGTTAGTCCACGGGTTGCCATGACTACATAACTATTATGTCAACAAACCACTGTCATGTGCACCATAGCGACACGTCACTTCCGGTTTTGCATACATCGAAATTTGGTCATATTTGACTTTTTGCTTTATTGTCATACTTCTGGATAACCCCCCCCATGAGGTTGGAGGACGCGCAAACTAATGCTAAACTCAGCCGGTAATTAATAGTGACTCGCATATCGCGATACGTCACTTCCGGTATACCAAGTGAGTCGCGTCACTTCCGGTTTACAAATTTCACACGGAGGTCCCAAATTAAGATAATTGGGATCTCTATAAGAGGGCAACCACAGCACACCACACTGTACTCTCCGACGAAGCGCCAGCAAGGCGTGAAACGCGTTAGAGACAGAGGTTTTTTCCTGCACCCATACCTGTCTGCACCATGACTTTCTAATAAAGAACTTTTATCTTCACCATACTGCTGCTGTCCTGTGGATCCAGTTCTTTGCTGTGCGCTGCACTTCTACATCTGTGGCTACCCGAATAAATTGATACATTATTGTAATCTCTTCCTTCAGTCCCAAGGCCAATTTACAATAGACCACTGTGGTATCTTTTTTAAACGAAACACCTGCAAGTCTATACATTACTGAAGCGCATGCGCATTACAATTCATGAATATCTGCCATCTGGCGGACACGCGAAGAATTGCAACCAATTAAATCCGAACCATACTCAATAAACACATCAACCGCTGATCAACCGTGGCTGTGAATGCAACATGAATGCGGTATGAATGCGGCATGAACGCAGTGAAGTGCGTAGCATTCGGAAAAAAATCCCGGAAAAATGCGGTGATGTTGGAGAATAAAAGGGGCCGCGACAGTATACATTCATTCTTGTAGAAAACGGTAGTCCTATCAGACCACACCTCTGTACTAACCAGCCCAGTACTTCCATCACTTTGCTATTCAGTCAGACTTTGATAGCCTGCTTCCAACATAAGGAATTTTGAATATAAAACTTTTAACAAAAATGTATCCATCTATATGGCCCACAGTGTGTCGGCACTGTGGGGAGTAGTTACAATATGTAAAGCTATAGGCAACATTAAATAACACATCATATAAATAAATAAAGGAACACAGAGAAATCACAAGGAGCGTATTTGGAGAGCTGGCCCATAGCTTCCTAGGAGTCATATGGTAACCCTCCTACTAGTAATAGTCAATCCTCCTTACAGATCCTTATTAGCCTTTGCAACACTGGATAGACCCTCTGCTGATAAATGAATGGCCCAAAAACCTACAGAGTCATTTATGTCTGTATTATATTTTGGTTTTTTTTGGAACAGGAGAAGCAGGTGATGCAGGAATACAAGGACAAAAAGGTGAGGGCTCCAGAGAAGCACGTCCTCAGGGAAGTTATAGACAGTGACTTCTGTATTAGAATGCCTAGATATGCCATTTGTAACCTATTTGACACTGCAATTGATTGATTGATGATTGATTGATTGATTGATTGCTCTGCTCCAGCAGTACAGTAGATATCTAATATCATGCCATCCATCATTAAAGACATTGCAGCATCATGAGCTTTTAGATAAACAAGCAATAACAATAGGGTAAATGCATTCTTGATTGATATGTGTGTTTTTACTCATTAGGAGATAAAGGAGACATAGGCACACCCGAGAAAATATATGGTAAGTGAAAAACCCTTTAATGTGTTAAATGGTTTCTCAAGGTCAAATCCAATTCCAGAAAGCTGTGATATGACGTGAGATCACAACACTGAAAAATAATTTCCAGGTAGGTTCAATAAGCTTACTTGGTTTCACTTCTTACCCAAAGTGCTGGTACAGTTGTCGCCCCCGTACCGGTGTCATCTCCCATCGACGTAGGGTAACAGGTGCGATAACCCATACCGGCATTTGATGAATGTGCCCCTAACAGCATTACAATTACTGGACAGCATGTATTAATAAGCACAAAGGACAGCAGAAATATGCTTTAGTTATGCATTTATGTTCAAGATCCTATAACTAACATGAACTAATCCCAGTGACATTTTATTCATGACATCTTTGGGATGTATGTCAGCTGTACTAATATTTATGTGTGTTAATAATGATTACCATTACTACTGTTGTACCTTCTACCCCATCATTGATGTATGGTTCACAGTGAGCTAGAGTTCACACACATTGAATTGCCTCTAGTGGATGTATATACTTTATACAGTGCTCCAGTGACGTCATCCATTCCAGTTGGCCTTCACTGCCTTAAACCATAGGCATTGATTGTGTGCTATCTGTTATTTATAGTGCTTATGTTTAGTTTTCCAACTATTTTGGATTAACTATCTGGCCAATTGCCCCAATAGCACATACTGTATTCGGTTCAATCCATTCACCATTTATTCTGGTACCATTTTTAACCAACTTTAATAAAGCATACCTTAATACTATTTATAGGTTTGGTTCAGATTATTCCTGTGTTGTTGCTTTTTTACTAGGGTGACCTACCCCTCAGATTTTGAGTGCATTAATAGGGCCTTATCTGTATGCATTGTGTCTTTGCATCATACAGTGTTCTCTGTGTTTTGAATATGCATTCAGGAAGCAGGATGGCTTTATTTAGTGTTATGGCCATAATCCTACTGTTTCTCCTTCAGCATGAAAGTCTCTGTCTAGATGCAGGAATGCAAGGAAAAAAAGTGTGGGCTCCAGAAACGTACATCCTCAGGAAAGTTACAGACAGTGACTTCTGTATTAGAATGGCTAGATATGCCCTTTGTAACCCATTTAACGCCGCGATTGATTGATTGCTCTGCTCCAACAGTACAGTAGATATCTGATATCATGCCATCCATCATTATAGACATTGCAACATCATGAGCTTTTAGATAAACAAGCAATAACAATAGGGTAAATGCATTCTTGATTGATATGTTTGTTTTAACTCATTAGGAGATAAAGGAGACAAAGGCACACCCGAGAAATTATATGGTAAGTGAAAAACCCTTTAATCTGTTAAATGGTTTCTCAAGGTCAAATCCAATTCCAGAAAGCTGTGATATGACGTGAGATCACAACACTGAAAAATAATTTCCAGGTAGGCTCAATAAGCTTACTTGGTTTCACTTCTCAGTCAAAGTGCTGGTACAGTTGTCGCCCCCGTACCGGCGTCATCTCCCATCGACGTGGGGTAACAGGTGTGATAACCCATACCAGCATTTGATGAATGTGCCCCTAACACCATTACAATTACTGGTCAGCATGTATTAATAAGCACAAAGGACAGCAGAAATATGCTTTAGTTATTCATTTATGTTCAATATCCTATAACTAACATGAACTAATCCCAGTGACATTTTATTCATGACATCTTTGGGATTGATAAACAAGCATTCTAAATCATTTCTAGTGCTAAATGCTATCAGATTGTTTACATGGAAACCCGATGTAAAGTAACAAAGTGCCCTTCTCTGCTTCCTACAGTATTTTCCCATTTGGTCCTCTGACTGGGGTACATGCATGCGGATATTAACTAGAATAAATATTTAAACACTGGGAAAGTAAGATATCTACTTAAAGGTTATAATATAACATACAGCAGTCCTACTATCAAGGATTTGCCTGTTGCAATTAATATATACAGACGTGGCCTCAATAAAGACAGTGTTTCTCAGAAATACTCATAGTATTGCAAATGTGGAAAAGGAACAACAAAAATATATGTTTCTGTCCTCCAAACATCTTACTAAATCATACAGAGGCATCTACTGTAAATGAAGGTTATAAAAAGAGATCAATGTGTTTCTGGTTCAGATGCCCTATCGCAGAAAAGATCCACTTCTGGTCATATAAAACACAGTGGCATATATCCCTCTCCGGGTAGCAGCCGCTCTATAATCTCAAGAAGAAACATTACATGCATTCAGGAAGCAGGATGGCTTTATTCAGTGTTATGGCCATAATCCTACTGTTTCTCCTTCAGCATGAAAGTCTCTATTGTTAGGCTTCCCAGCTCTGCATTCTGCACATGAATTCGTTCCCTCTGTGGGTTTGGCTGAGTTCATCCCCCCTTTCGAACGAAATGGAGTTAGACACATTCTTATCAAAGTGGCAGCAAAAATCTATGCAGCATATATTGACCATGATACCTACAGTATCTTTATCATCCAGCTGGTAGGAACTGTAAGGAACTGCTGGACCGAGGATCATTTCTGAGCGGCTGGTACACAATATACCCCGATAGCAAGAAGCCTCTGACCGTGCTTTGTGACATGGATACTGACAGGGGAGGATGGATTGTAAGTTAGAGATTGCAAATGGTTCCTACTGTAAAAACAAAAAAATGTGCATTCTGTATTTTTCCTTTGGACACTGATCCTATTATACGTACTATATATGACAAAACCACATACTTGTAAGCGCAAATCACAGCATTAGTGTATCCTTTAATCTGGTAACAATTCAGATCATCTCCTCACACCCCTAGTGTGACCCTTTTTTTGTTTAATAATTCAGAGTATTTCCTAATAACCCCAACATGCCCATTCCCATGAGAGGATTTTATATCACAATTATATTGACTTAGAAGCAACATCCCATTTAATAACACCCCCTGATAGTGATTATCTGCTGTTCTCTTTGTAATGAGAAAATACCCTTTTATTATGGTCCCATAACATTCCTATTCGCCCGTGAACATTATTTATAGTAGATATACAGCTCAACCCCGTTATAGCGCCTTCCGCTACAACGCGGATCGCTTATAACGCGGTCTGAGCATTGCTCCCGATTTAAAAACATCTCCAAGTTTTTTTGTTTTGTTTTTTTTGCAAAACTGCGCGAGGATTTACCCAGCATAATTTCGCAATCCCGGTTACAGCGCGGTCTCATTATGTGGACCCCGAGCACTGCGTTATAACGAGTTCAGCTGTAGTAGCTTACAGCAGTTGTAACATGCATCTAATGTACTTAATAGCCTTTTCCATAAACAGGCCCTACTGATGGCTTTGTGACGTTTCCCCTTGCAGGTTTTCCAGAGACGATGGGATGGTTCTGTGGATTTTTTCAGAGACTGGAATTCATACAAGAGAGGGTTTGGCAGCCAACTGAGTGAGTTCTGGCTGGGGAACGATAATATTCACAATCTAACCTCTTCAGGTAAGATGGCGTTTGAGCTTCACTTTCAAATTCTTCTACCTATATTTCTTCAATTTTTACTGCAGCCTTTGAGGGATAACAAAAAGTTAGAACCGTTTTACAAAGCAATGTGTTGCAGATGAGTAAATTGTGTGCCAAGCTCTAGACTCTATACAATGGCTCTTTCAAGATATGCAATATAAAGAGAGATAACAACAAAGATGTCTGTTTTTGTATAATGTGTGTTACTGTAACACTGTAGTGCAGGGGTGAGCAACTCCAGTCCTCAAGGGCCACGAACACATTAGGTTTTAAGGCTATCCCTGTGTCACGTACGGCACACCTGTGAGCACATGCCCTGTATATGGGACAAGGGTTAATTGACACAGCTATCTTGCTGATTCACTTTTCTCCACGCATGGATCCTGCAATTAACAATATTGCCCCTCAATCAGTCCCAATATACAATCTGTCAGGAATGGCACACTTGTGACCATATGACTTAGATATGCAGCCAAGGTTAATACACACAGCCAATTAGCTGTCTCGCCTTTCTCCTTTGCAGTGTACTTCAAATGAGTTAATATTTACCCATTCTCCATTACAATATACATCTTTAACCCACTGCCACCACCAAAGATAACGCAAAAACTATATTTAGCCAGGGTCTTCGGTCTCTGTTTACTAAAGAAAACTATGTACTTAACCCACAAAAATCTGTTGTCGGAAAATGTGTCCGAAAAATGTAAATTACTTTTTACAAAGCGTGCAACAGTTCAATCAGAAATTGCCACAATAAAGTCGGTATGCAAAATCGAAAAAACTAACTCTTATCACAAAAAACAAGTCTCTGACATCGGAGACAGGCAAGAGGATTCTGAGAATAGAGACAGGAGGAACAATGTAAGAATCCATGGAATGCCAGAAAATATCACTGGCATTGAGGAGTTCATTTCAAAATGGCTGATGTCTGTTCTGCCTGACAAAACAGAGGCCAAGATAGGTGCCTCAGAAAGAAAATATGAGAAGAGGCGCAAAAAAAAGCAATGAATAAAGGTGCCTTTATAGTTAAAAAATAGCAATTTTATAACTTAAACAATATGGCATTAGAAAACATATGTGTATGAAAAATAATAAAAACAAAGACTTTGCCTGATATATTTGAGACTGCTATTGTCCCCTAGCTGCCCCTTAAGTAACTCTGCATATGTAGGTCAACACAAGATTAAGGGATATTATATATGTGCTATGCATAGCTTGCAAGTATAATATTAAGGTGAAAAGTTTCAAATCCAATATCACAAGCAAAGTATATAAGTCACTCATTAACTGTCATAGCAAGTATGTTGTGTACTTGCTGGAATGCCCGTGTGGCCTTCAATATTTGGACCGCACGAGCAGGACATTACATAGACGTCTGGGAGAACATATTTATTATATAAAAAAGGGACTTGTACAGTAACTCACAATGTATCCAATCGTTTTGAACTGGCTCATGCCCAAAGCCCAGAGGGGCTTAAATATCATGCCATTGAATGTCTCTCATAGTAAACTAAAGGGGAGGTGACAGGCTAAATCAGATTTCCAAAAGAGAGACCTACTGGATTTTTTAACTAAAAACGTTGATTCCACAAGGACTCAATATTGAATTTGATTTAGCAGCATTTCTAAAATAAATCATCATATGCAATAGCCGGTCTATTTATTTCTGTGAGCTGCAGATGAAAAGGTTTAATTATATATCATTCATTCATTATATGGGTGAATGATAAAGTATAGATTTAATTTAAAATGATGAAGTGAACATGTTATATTAGAACAAATTATTTTAACAAATGATTAAAATTGAATGTATGATATTCCTTTATCCATTAAGATCCAAAAATATATAAATATATAATAATAATTATAGGAACGCAGGAATCGTTCTTTGTGTGTCTGTGTGTGTATATACAGTGGCGGCCGCCTTTAACCTCCGGT
The DNA here is from genome assembly GCF_040206685.1 of Ascaphus truei. Taxonomy (NCBI): domain Eukaryota; kingdom Metazoa; phylum Chordata; class Amphibia; order Anura; family Ascaphidae; genus Ascaphus; species Ascaphus truei. Next base: position 33,035,535 of record NC_134503.1, on the reverse strand, counting down.
GGCCGCCATCGCGGGATTTTTAAAAACGCGGGCAGATGCAGCGTTTTTTCATCCGTTTTCGGTGCCGCGGGCGCTTTCAATGTAAAGCGCCATTAACGCTTGTCTGATAATGCGTCCACCGCGCGGAAAAGCCCGAGACAAATTGCAAACATCCCCGCATTTTTACGGGTAAGTAGGAGGATAAAAGGGGCCGCAGCAGTATATATATATATACAGTGTTCGACAATTAATGATAATCACACGCCCGTGGCGAGTTGATTTAGGATGCTGGCAAGCCGTGCTGCGGCTCTATGATATCCCCTGCTCGCGCCAATTTTTTTTTAAAATAAATAAATAATCCCCCTCCCTGATTGGGTTAACGCGGGAAAGAGGGCCGACAGGCAGCTCTGGATTAGCCCCTTCCCCCGATCTCCTTCCCCTCCTTCCCCCGATCTCCTTCCCCTCCTGCCCCCAATCTCCTCCCCTTCCTTCCCCCGATCTCCTCCCCCTCCTGATCTCCTCCCCCCACCTGATCCCCTCCCCCCCTGCTCCCGATCCCCCCTTGCTGCCCGGGGGTGTCCGCCTCTGAAGAAGAGGGGGGGCGTGCTGCGGCATTGGCCGCTTCCGTGGGGGGGGGGGGCGTGCTGCGGCATTGGCTGCTTCCGTGGAGGGGGGCGTGCTGCGGCGTCGGCCGCTTCCGTGGGGGGGGGGGGGGGCGGGCTGCGGCATCGGCCGCTTCCGGGGGGGGTGTGCTTTGGCGTCCGCCTCTGGAGGGGTGCGGCCCCTTGCAGAGGCCCTCTTGCCGTGCGAGGCCCCCGCTGCCATGTGCGACCCCCCCTGCCTTGCAGAGGCCCTCCTGCTGTGTGGAGGGCCCACTGCCGTGCGGACGCCCCACTGCTGCCATGTGCGACTCCCTGCCTTATTTATTTTATTTATTTTTTATTTATAAAATATTTTACCAGGAAGTAATACATTGAGAGTTACCTCTCGTTTTCAAGTATGTCCTGGGCACAGAGTAAAACAAAATAATACATGGTTACAAATACAGTTACATAAATGAACAAGGTATACATTATATACAAGACATTGCGTGCACAGTTAAAGAAAATATATATTATGAGCGTATGAAACAGTTACAGACCAGATTAAAGTGTGAGACAGCCTTAGATTTGAAAGAACTTACGCTGGTGGTGGATATGAGAGTCTCTGGTAGGTTGTTCCAGTTTTGGGGTGCACGGAAGGAGAAGGAGGAACGGCCGGATACTTTGTTGAGCCTTGGGACCATGAATAGTCTTTTGGAGTCTGATCTCAGGTGATTGGTGCTGCATGTGGTAAGGGTGAGGAGCTTGTTCAGGTAGCTGGGTAGCTTGCCCAGAAAGTATTTGAGGGTGAGACAGGAAAGGTGAACTTTGCGCCTAGACTCTAGTGATGACCAATCTAGTTCTTTGAGCATTTCGCAGTGATGTGTGTTGTAGTTGCATTGGAGAACAAAACGACAAATTGAATTGTAGAGGGTGTCAAGTTTGCTAAGGTGGGTTTGAGGAGCCGAGCCATATACTATGTCTCCATAGTCAATAATTGGCATTCGCATCTGCTGTGCAATACGCTTTCTGACCAGGAGACTTAGGGAGGATTTGTTCCTGTAAAGTACCCCTAGTTTGGCATAGGTCTTGGTTGTCAGGGTATCAATGTGCATCCCGAATGTTAAGTGGGAGTCAAACCATAAGCCCAGGTATTTAAAACTAGTGACAGGTGTTAGGGTGGTGTTAGCGTTGGTTCTAATCAGGAGCTCAGTCACTGGAAGCTTTACAAATTTAGTCTTGGTCCCAAGTACCATTGTTACAGTCTTGTCAGTGTTTAAAAACAGTTTGTTTTGGGACATCCAGTTTTCGAGTCTCAAAAAGTCAGACTGAAGTATGTGTTGAAGGTCAGAGAGGCTATGGCTGTGTGCATACATGATTGTGTCATCTGCATACATGTGTATTGAGGCTTCCTTACAAGCTGTGGCAAGATCATTAATGAACACTGAGAAGAGTAGGGCCCCCAGAACAGAGCCTTGCGGGACACCACAGGTGATATCCAGGGGGTTGGAGTTAGAGCCTGAGATGGACACATGTTGGGATCTTCCTGATAGGTAGGACTGAAACCAGTTTAAAGCATGTTTCCCTATTCCAGAGCTCTGGAGTTTGTTAAGCAGGATAACATGATCAACTGTGTCAAAAGCCTTTGCAAAATCTAGGAATACTGCACCAGTGAGTTGTCCCTGTTCCATTCCACACTGGATTTCATTGCAAACTTTTAGCAGGGTAGTTACGGTGGAGTGTTTGGGACGAAACCCAGACTGGAATTGGCTAGGGAAATTTGTCTTGGTGTAGAAATCGCTTAATTGGGAGTGGACACATTTTTCCATAACTTTGGATAGAATTGGGAGAAGTGAGATTGGCCTGTAGTTTGAGACAGTGTTTTTGTCCCCACTTTTGAAGATTGGGACAACTCTGGCAGTTTTCCTGGTCTTAGGGATATGGCCTGCAGACAGGATAGAGTTGACTATGGACGCAATTGGTTTGGAAATGGCTGGGGCACCAAGTCGTAGGAACCTAGATTGTAGTAAGTCGGGTCCACATTGGCTGCTTAGTTTTAGTTTGAGGAGCGCTTGTGTAATCTCCTCTTCAGATACTGGGCTAAATTGAAAATTGTGGGCAGTGTTGGGAGGGGGTAGGACTATAGGGGTACTCCCAGGATGAGATTCAGGTTTGGGGTTTGTGCTGCGTTTCGCTAATAAGTTAGTGGCACACCCCACAAAGTAATCATTGAATGCATTTGCAATGTCAGTGGGGTTTGTCAGAGTAATATCCCCCTTGTGATATTACTTGGTTGTTGATGGTTAGGAGCCTGGAATATATTGTTGATAACCTTCCAGAAGTTAGCTGGGTTTGATGTATTTTGGTGGAGATTGTCCGAGTAATATTGTGCTTTTGCATACCTTGTTTGCCTTGTGCACACGTTCCGCAGGCATCTGTAGTGATTGAGATCCTTGGTAGTGCCAGTTACTTTGTAGCTTCTCCACAAGGCATCCCTGAACTGGTAGAGTGCTATAAGGTCAGGTGTAACCCATGGAAGGTGGGCCCCCCGTACCATTATTTTGTGTAGTGGAGCATGGGTATCACAGAGTTTTAAGAACTCGGATTGGAAATAGTCAAGCGCAGAATCAGGGTCGGGAATTAAATCGATTCTGTGCCATGGGCAGTTGGTAAGGTCATCCAGAAACTGTTGTGGGTTAAAGTTTTTAAATGTTCTAGTGAGGAGAACTTTAGGGCTTGAATGGGGCGGTTTAATTTTCCTTACACAGTACACTATTGCATGGTCACTGAAAATATCAGGAAGGATGCCAGAGGATTGGATTCTGCTGGGGTTTGAGGAGAGAATCCAGTCTAGCAAGGAATGGTTATGCGACTTCAGGTTTATTCGTGTGGGTTGGGAAATGAGTTGCGATAGGTTAAGTGACTTGAGTTGTATCTGGATTTTGTGGTTTTTAGGGTCAAGCCAATTGAAGTTGAAATCCCCTAGAACTAGCAGCTCACTCTTCTCATTCAGAGAGAAAATGGAGGCAAGAAATTGGGTGATATCAGTCAAGGATTGTAGAGTGGCTTTAGGGGGGCGGTAGATGCCAGCAAGCAAGATGGGCTTAGAAAAGGGGAGGCAGATTTTGCCAACTAGAGTTTCAAAAGAGGGTGGACTTGGTGGGCAATGTAACAGTGTAAATTGTAAGGTGTCTGCAATATAAAATAACACCCCTCCTCCTCTCTTTGACCTATCTCTCCTAAAAATGGAGTATCCCTGAATGGCGATATTTGCATCAGGGGTTTTAGAGGATAGCCATGTTTCTGTAAAAACGATGGCTTTGGGTTTATGCATAAGGCACCATGCCCTTAGTTCATCCAGTTTGGGCAGCAGGCTCCGGATATTTATATGGGCG